>NC_050188.1:25762124-25779624 GCF_008315115.2 Sander lucioperca
ACCCCTAGGTATATAAATGTGTCTCTGTGTTCCATTCCACAAGCACTGAAATCCTAGACTTTATTGCCCCACATCGGATTAAATCTATTAAACCTAAGGCGGACCCCTGGCTAAATGACACCACAAGGGCCCTTATCCCGAAATTCCACCAACTGCGGAACGTCTGTGGACCGGCTCCGCTGCAGATCGACTGCATGCTCCGCCATCCTTCAATATCCACCAGGTCTGGATTTGTTGCGGCACGGCTGCGGCCAAGACATACAGCTGTAGTCACGAGGACCCACAAGATCTCACGAATTCACGTAGAATAGAACCACAAAACCAGCACCAGCTAGTTTCATCCAGAGGAGTAGAGGGGAAACTACTCTGAGCTGTGTTTTCAAGGTGTAGTGCAGGAAATATGATCCGCCGTGAGCACGCTGGATTTTATTTTGAAAATTAACCAGATTTTTATTTTGTTTCTGTGCTGGACTTCCTGTCCCCACTATCTGCCGTGTGCTGAGTTGCTGCGGAGCTCTCCGGCGTCCGGCAACAATAGAAGCTCTGGTATCTGCTCCGGAGGGCTGGGACCGCCGGAGTTGGGACGGAGTCGGGACGCAGACGGTCTGCAGTCAGTGGAAATACACACACTGACTTTAATGGAAACCTAATGACTCCACCACCGTTCTGGAGCAGATCCTTCTGCAGCCGGTGGAAATTGGGGGTTAGGCAACACTGCAGACAAGCTGAACAAAGGTGGAAGGACAATTTACATGTATCACTGGGTTTATTAAGGGACAATACCAGAAGGCTGTGAAGGTGGCGAAGATGCACCCTCTCTCTTCTGTCATAGCTAGCAGTTGCCTTGAACCTAGAGTGTTATTTAATACTAGAAATTCTGTCGTGAATCCAGGCACCTCTGCTCCGACAGATTTTATTTTTCGCATGGGCGAACCGGGCAGGCGCCCGGGGCGGCATTCTTTCATGTCACATGGGGGGCAGCATGAGAACTTAAAAAACAAATTCCTCTGCGCTGCGAAGCGGTTTTCTGTTATCTACGATTTCACTGTGTGGGGAATTGGCAAATCGGCGCCCCCCCTGCAGCTGCAGGCGCCCTGCTGGCACCTCCTACTTTCACAATGAAATGGACTAGTCCGTAGCGGTGCGGGCGCGAAAGATAAACACACGGTGACAGGAGAACTGTGAAGTACACAGAGACGGAGCAAGACGAGTCTAAACCTTTCTTTTATGGCAATGGTCTAAACGCCAAAATCAAATACAGTAACCCAAGCAGCTCAAATAAAAGAAAAAAGAGAAAAGACATGTTTTGGGCAGTAGCAGGACCTTCATCAGCTCCGGTGGCTGATGATAGTGGTGCTGGTGTCAGCAGCAGTGGCATGAACAGTGAGGAGGAGACTCAGGAGGTATATATATATATATATATATTAGGGCTGTCAGACGATTACTTTTTTTTAATCGCGATTAATCGCTGAATTCCTATAGTTAATCGCGATTAGTTTTATCACATGAATAAAATTCTATTATTTTGCATTTCAGAACAGTTTTTAAGTCCATATTAACAATGGAAAGCCATTCTTACCAGAGGATCTTGATTGGGAATCAAATGAATGCAAAGAAAGTTACTTTATGAACTTGATTTTAATATTTGTAATTATTTATTTACTGTAAACAAAAGAAAAATGTGTGAATCTGTCATTATTGCACAATTCATCTACCACCTAACTAAAAAACTAAACATTCCTATCCTTACCAGTAGGGTTGGGTATTGTTTTGGTTTTTTCCGGTACCGGTGCTAAAGCGCTACTTTAAAAACGGTGCCGGTGCCTAACGGTGCCTAACGGTGCCTGAACTGGTACTTTTCAATAAAGTAAAAGAAAAGAAGAAAAAAAGGAAGGGTAGTAAACAACAGTCGGTCAAAATTAAAGATTTAATAAGAATGTAATAACTATAACTTATAACAATAACTTATTTCACCAGTAAATTTCTGTTGAACAAAAAAAACAACCACCAGATGGGAAAAGGGTATTTTACAATTACTGTGAATTAAGTGAACGCACCGTCTGTCTTGTTTGATTCCAACAACAGCAGCTGCTGCGCTGCAGAGCAGACTGTTACGTCCCGCTGTAGGAATCCTCTACAGTCAAATACAGTCACACTTTACACTGTTTAACGTTAGCTGTCAGCATTTTAACCCTGTTTAATCCAGCTGATAGCTAAAGGTAGGCTAACGTTACATGCTGTCAGGTGTAGTGTAAAGTCAGGCACCGAAATTTTCGTTCAGTCTCGTTACTACCGTTTACGTTGGGTACGTTTTGGTACCCAACCCTACTTACCAGAGTCAATCTAGTGTTTAGTAACTCCTAAATAATGTTGATTCCTCACTGACGTCCAGTGATCACCGGTTGATGAGGCAGCTTTGCACTTTGCAGCAGTTCCAGTTGGGCTGCTTTCTCCGTGTCATACAGGCTGTGTGTGCGTGGTCTTCTACGATGCTGACAGGTCTGCAGTTAGTTGCTACCCGTTTCGCAAGGGCGGTAGTAATTATTTTGGATTTGGTTTCATCAACAGGTCGGCAAGTAGCACTCTCCAAAATAGTGCTTTGCCTGAGCCCACTAGCATCACCCTGAGTCACGTTAACTGTACTACTATGCTTAGCTCGTAGCTGGTAGCTCCAGCTTGACGTGCTTCGGTGATATTTTAATTTGGCTTTACACAATGTGTCTATGGCTTTCGACTTGTCTACGAGCCGTCAGGGAGTTTTGGAAAATAAAAAGCTCCATTCAGAGTTATTGCTTAGGAGGAAGTGGCAGCTTGATGATAAGTAACGGTGCAGAAAGGGTCAACATAGTAGCCTGTTAGGACCACGCCAAGCCCAGTGAAGTGTAAAATAAATTAATAAACGGCGGCATGCAATTAAAAAAAAATAACACGTAATGCACGGCCCTTAATCGCATCACGATTAACGCGTTAATGCTGACAGCCCTAATATATATATATATATATATATATATATATATATATATATATATATATATATACAGTTGTGTTCAAAATAATAGCAGTCCAACATCACTAACCTCATAAATCAAATTTTTTGGTAGAAGTGATATTTCTACATGGCAAATAATTTACTAGTAAGTGTTGTAGAGTCATAGAAAACCAACAGAACAACAGACTTTGGGCAGATATTACAATGTACACTAAAGTTACAACTTGTTGTTCATCGCCAAAGTCTTGTAAAAACAAACCGCCACTATGTCCACAAGCTTCTCAAAACAGTGAACTAAAGAATACATTTACCAAAAGTGAAGAATTAAATTTTTAAATTTAAATGTATTCTTAGCCCCCTGCCACTCAAATACTTAGCTACGTCCCTGATTCAAACGTGTGAGCGGCGTTCGCTCAGTCTGGCTAACACACAGCGAGTCTGCTGCGGTGTGGTGGCCCTGCAACCCGGCTGGAGAGACTGAGCTGACCCAGAGCCTCTGAAGGTGAAGTGAGTTTCCCCAGGTGAAGTTTAAACACACATGTTTAACTTGAAGTTACATTTGTAATGAATGTAATGTCTGCTAAAGATGATTCAGCATTAGCAAAAACAGCGATTCTATTACGTTAGCCAAAAGTCAAATTGTTCCCTCGTTATTTGTAAGAGCACTCTGCCCTTTGATTAGTTTTGATTTTAGTAACGACAAGAACAGCTTAATATAAAATATTAAATCTTGTTTGTATCCATAACGTTTACTGATGGTCGCCGTTTCGCCGATGTTACGTTACAACACACAATACAGTGCCAGTTAGGAGATCAATCATTTTTATTTGATTAGCTAAGCAGTAACAAACAACAAATACAATGATTAAGTAGTCTAAACATAACTGGTGTGTGCATGTGATAAATCTTTTCTGATTTCATATTTGTTATAGGCTACTTATTAGCTACACTATACACCTACAGTGTAATGTAATACAAGAATAACCAGAGCTTTTCCCATATCGACTTTTGCAGGCCAGAGTAGCTGTAGAAATTAGCTGGAGCCTAAATATGAAAAAGAAGGCTAAAGGTGGGATATTGCCAGCTTCTTTGCTAAGAAAATTCAAAGAAGTACACAGGATGATGAGAATGAGGGAAATGAAGGAGAAGGCAGTAAACTGGAGAGACCAGGAGGGTCAGAGCAGGAGAAGACCACAGAAGGAGATGAGGAAATAAGTGAAGGAGACGAGGAAAAAGAAGAATCAGTGAGGGAGGAAGAGGAGGCTGTAGATTCAGAGAGAGGGACAGAGGCAGAGAGTGATCAGGAGGAGGCAGATGAAGATGACAGGGAGGAAGAGGCCGGCACCCCTGGACCATATGGTATATTTTTATTCTTCTTCCATAGAAATTGCTGTACAGTAGGATAATATTATATATATTATTTATGTATTATATATAACTTATATGCATTGGCTATGTCCATGTGTAGAAAGACTCAATGATCAGTGAGGTGGACAGCTGCTTTTCAAACTCTAGCAGCAAGATAATGAGGAGTATACAAGCTGTAAAACCATCAAACAATGACTTCTTAAAGGAAGAATTGGTTTTGCTAGTGGCTGAGGAATATGGCTCTGAAAAGTATTAAAAGTATTTAAAAGTATTTTTGTGTTTGTTTTGTTAAAGCCATTCACATATAGGGATTACCACGTACCATCTACCCCTGCCACCCTGCCAAGACCTCTTGCCACCCCTTTGCCACCCCATGTTAAATTTTCTAGATCCGCCACTGTCTCGTAGGTATAAGAGGATCCTCTGTTCACTTCTGCCAATCAAAATACTTTTTCATCATCTCTTCGTGCTAAACCCTAACACTAGTTTCTCTCACCCTAATGAATCCCTCCATTCCTGACCTTAAGCCCAGATACGGCCTTTCTGGATGACGTCACATTACGTGACACTGTTGTTTTGTTGTTGTTGATGTTTTAAACGAAGCCCTGCTGATTTAACAGAATGGCCCATTTAAAAGAAGGAGAGGACTGTGTTTTCTACAGACTAAGGCCACGTCTTTTTTTTTTACCCGTCTTCCCTGGATTCGTTTCAAGAATAGTTCAAACGAATCCATTTGTAAAAGACTCAACGCGCTACTTCATATTCCAGGCCTATAGGCGGCGCTGTTTCTGCTACAGAAATTCACCAAAAACAGAGAAGAAGAGCATAGTCACTTCCACTTCCCATCATAACATGACTAGATTATAACGTTCTCTTAATACATCCATGGACTATAATAACTTTCACCACTGCTCATTTTATAAAGGCCGCCGCAAGAAAACATGTCTTTGTTTACATTGTATAATGTGCTGTTGGATTGCTTTTTATTTTGCAATTCTGTCTGCCATCGGACATGATTGCAGCGCGCTAGCAGCGAGGTAACGTTAGCATGCTAACGTTAGCTCTGCCAGCTAACATCGGCAGTCAAACAAACATCAATGATCCAATGTCTTTTTGATAATCTACACATTTTTCTTGCAGTAGCCTTTCTACAATAAGCTGTGCTAAAAGTTACTATAATCCGTTTAAAGGGATACTTCACCGATTTAGCATTAAGCTTTGCATCAGTAGAAACACGGTAGTATTTTTGAATGACCGTGCTTCCCTCCCTCATGTCCCCCTGAGACCAGACATCTCTGGATTGTGGGTCTGGAAAAATTTATACCGATGACGCAAAAATCGTCATTTTACGTCATCGGTATACATTTTTCCAGAGGCAAAGGACTACAGCCAGTACTTCTGCATAGCCCATAGGGGGTTGGACTCCGGAGATTCACGGAGAATGCCAAGGTAAAAACGAGTGTCAGCCATCTTGAATCATCGCTTAGCTTCTCAGCAGAAACAGATTTATTCATCCCGAAGGAAATTTTAGAACAACAATTATGTGCATACAAACTACCGTACACATGTACCACCGGGATACATTGCTAGCCGGTAAGGGGACATCCTCAGCGGTGTGCGGAAAGCGGGACGAGGGTAGGAGTTGGAGCTAGGTGGAAGCTAACGCTAGCCAGCCACCTGTGCCAGGCTCCGTCTGCTACGGAGACCAGCACCTCAGCCTGCGGTGCCGCTAGCCGGAATACTTGACAGGCTTCGCCTGCTACGGAGACCAGCACATCAGCCTGCGGTGTCGCTCGATGTCGTTAACCGGTAAGGTGGTATCCTCAGCGGTGAAATACGGAGGATGTCCCTAGCTCATACTCCTAGCTCATACGCAGGAGTATGAGCTAGGTGGAAAGCTAACGCTAGCCGGCCACCTGTCCCATCAATCCTGCTTGCAAGTGTCTCTTTGGACAACAAACGACTACATCCAACTTCAACCAAACTCCCAACGCGAGTTCAGAGACTGCTGTGTTTTTGTTGTTGTGGAAACCTGGCTGAACAACAGTGCTGCTTTGTCACCGGGTAAGACTAGCTAGCTAGTGGAGGTGGGCTTTTTAACACGGACTGTTGCAGAAATCGGGTGCTTGTATCCAACTAACTGCTAACCGCTGGTGGAGTTTGTGACTGTTAGATGAGACCATTCTACATTCCACGCAAATTTACAGCTGTGTTTATACTCTATTTACAGCCTACCAAGTGGCGTGACGAAATTCAAACTGTAAATATAATTGAATTACGCCGAAAATGAAGCTAACTAGCCGCTACCTGTACACATAGGATTGGAGGGACAGTAGCAGCTAACGAAATCCCTAATGTTCACAAGAATGCATTAAATTGAAATCAGACACCATTGTTAGCTTCATAAGACCTTGGGGTAGATGTTATGTAAGTGGCGTGACGAAATTCAAACTGTAAATATACCAAAGTTATGCCGAAAGTGTAGCAACGATCTTTTCCCATAGGATTAAATGGGACACATAGCCTAGCTAGCAGCTCCGGAGCTCCACGGAGCCCCGAGCCCCGGTCGTCCAGTAACCAGGGAAACGGTGACTTTAACTGGGTATGGAGGTTGCCGCTTTCTTGTCAGACTGTGTGGAGCTCCTAAAGTCCGACACGTCTTACCAAATTTGCAATTAGCCATCAATTTTCGTAAAACGGCCCATATTTGAGCTTTATATAGTTGATTTCTCGCTTTAAAAAGTCTCAGAAGTGAATTTAATAACAAAATAGCAGACTAACAATGTATAACTTTGTAGTCTCTGAAATAGGAGACCTGCTGTCTCGTCTCCAATGTGTTTTACAGCCTAACAAGCGCTAATGCTAGTATGTGTGAGCTGGACTTTACGGAGCATATAATGTGTTTTGTATGTCGTTTTTATATAATGTCGTTTTTATATATTTTAATTGTGTAACCACTTGAGCCACGGTGAAACGTTGTTTGGTTGAAATGACAATAAAACACAGTTAAATTGAGTTGACCGTCTCACTCTGTCTGTAAACGGTAGGCGTGGCTTGGGAGTGGACTGAGAGCAGCGAAGCAAGTGCATTCTGGGATTTGGTGTCTTTCGTCCACATGAGCCAAAAACACATTTCCTGGCTTTTCTCGGCATAGAAGGCACCAATTTCAATTTTTTTTCACATTTATACTACATAAGTGACCCAATTTAAAGATATATTCAGCTTTCCAGCGGTGAAATATCCTTTTAAGGAGTTGATAAGCAGACAGATTAGCTAGCTAGTTGATAAGTTGTCTACTTCTACTTTATAAACAGATACCATAGCAGCTAACGTTAACGTTACGTCGCTGCCGGTCAGCTACTTTAGCGATGTTTAACGTTAGCTACATAACGTTAGCAATATATCTTGTGTAGAATCCAGAGGGAAGTGTCAGGGAGCAGAGACAAAGTATTTAGATGAAGTGAGCTGGTTTGACCATGGAGATGGGATATGCTCGCTTAGCTTCACCACAGTTGTGTGTGTCAGTGGCCGCAGGTAAGAGAGGGTGTAAGAGAGGTCGAGGGGTTTGGCGATGACATCATTGATATGAACATATGCGGTTTCGCCGTCCAAACGAAGCCAAAAGGGAGTCGTTTTTCTAATTTTTTCACCCTGGGACCAGGTTTCAAAAAAGTGCGTTTACAGGCAGTGCGTTTACAGGATCCGTTTGGACGATTGGCCCAAACGATGCAAAACGTGCATTTGCATCAAAAAGCGTCTCCGTGTGGATGGCCCCTAAATGCAGCTTCACACCTCAGAAACGGTTATCACTTAGTGAGATTTTGGCACACTTGGAAAATAGCCTTTAAAACCCCCAATGGCCATTAAGAGTGGGTGGTGATGGTGCAGTGGATATAACACATGCCTTTGGTGTGGGAGACCTGGGTTTGATTCCCACTGAGATACATCAACCAGTGTGTCAGACACTTAACCCCTAGGTGCTCCAGAGGTGTGTGACCTCTGACATATATAGCAATTGTAAGTCGCTTTGGATAAAAGCGTCAGCTAAATGACATGTAATGTCACGTAATATCTTTCTGTCTCTGACACTGATCAATGCCCTGCAGGGTTGGAAACCTTAGAGACACGGTAAACAAATGTGTCTTTGTTTATTTGGATGATGCAGAGGTCCCTGGGTGGTTTTCATTTCTACAGAAAATTCATCTGCAATTACATATCTGTTGCTGCTCCACTCCATCACTTAACCTCTCACCCCCCACCCCCCACCCTGTTGTTAGCTTACTTACTGAAGTTTTTATGGAGTTTGCCCCAGGCCATTATTGTCTCTTGTCATTTTTGTTGACCTAGTCCAAATCACATCACTTAATGTAAAAAAATCTATAAAAAGACATGACGTTACATTATGAATACATGTAATTTATCATCATATTTCATACTACTTTACAACATAATAGGTATGCATGACAAATCTGATTTAAATTGATTTTTTTTTTATTTACAACCCATCAATTTTCACAGTTTGTAAAACTTTAACTTTCTCTGTCATATGATTACACTGTACAAGTTTCCTTGGAAATGTAGCTGTGATTATTTGATGAACTGTAGGTAATCCTGTCTTTTCAATAAAGTTGTTTAACTTCTTGCCTAAAAGGACTTAATAGTTCTTTAAATAATTCCGTCATAGATACAAGAGATGTTATACAGGGATCAAATATGAATGACACTAAACTGAAATGATTAACACAACATTTTTTCCTAAGCTGAAAGGGAACATGATGTTTTTGTTCTGACAGTTTTATCATAAAAAAACAGAAGATGTTTTTCTATATTAGAAACATACATACACATGAAAGTGTGTCTGTTCATGGGCATCTTTTTTCACTGTGAAACAGGACCCCAGCAGGCCTGTAATTTCTGTTTGTGAAAAAATGGTCACAAATCATGTTTTTAGATTCCAGGAGGGCAACCATAGTTATGACTCCAATGAGGCGGCTGGTCCTCAAAGCTTACCTTTGCAAGTCCCTGCTGTGTTCTCAGGTCGGTTACAGGCTCTGCCTTCGCCTCATGGGCTTAATCACAGCCATGGGGTTCCCGTTACCCTCTTGTACATGAGACCTGTCCAAAAGGGCCTGCTGAGCTTGGGCCTTTTGTCCACTTTGATCCCACCGAATCAGGGTGGTGGTCTCGCAGGGGCACAGAGCTCTGTGCTTGTGGCAAAACTTGGCCAACATAGCAAATGGGAGTGTGCCCGTACCAGTGGTTTATGGAGGAAGCACCAGCTGCTCTCCACAGATGCACCCCGGGCATGTTGGGGTGCTGTCCACGAGCCAAGATCAAACATCTTTAACATAAAAATGAAGCTTAAAACTGGGTGAAGGGTTGATTTAAGGCAGGGAGAACAAAAGGAAGAAGTGAACAAGGGAAGAGCAAAGACAAGGGTGACCTGCACAATGGAGATCAGCAGGGCAGGAGACCTTAGACGTAAAGCCTAGGGGCTGGACAGGGGCGGAGCAGTACACCTCAGGTTAAACCAACGACTGGCTGGGCTTGGCCATGGTGTAATCAGAGATGGGCGAATGTAGCAATGCGCTGCTGAGAGATCGATGTGCAGGGCAGCCTCAGGAAAGATGGAAACCAGCCCTTCTTCTCTTCTGGGGACTCCAACACAGGAGTACCACCTGAAAAAGCCAAAGCGATACCCAATGAAAGATATTACACGTCAGGGTGGCACCTCAACTAGTCCATTGAAGGTTCATTGGGTTCTGGAGATTCTGCATCAGGGAATGGAAGGGCTAGCTCAAGGAACACCGGTTGGAGGCTAACGATCCCAAGGCTATCGCACTGGGTGGCAGGCCGGGATGCCAACTGGATGCTAGCAGGCTTGAGGCTAGCAGACTGGGTGGCAGGCCGGGATGCCAACTGGATGCTAGCAGGCCCTAGGCTAGCATAATGGGAAGCAGGCTGGACATCAGCAGCAGGCCCGAGGCTAGCAGACTGGGATTCAGAGCAGGCTGGAGTGATGGGTTCAGGAGAAAAGGAATTCGGAGCTGCGCTTGCACAAGTCATCTCTTTGCCAATCAAAATTCTTTTTCATCAACTCTTCGTGCTTAAACCTAACCCTAGTTTGTCCCTCTGACCTTAATAAATCCCTCCATTCCCGACAATTAAGTCACAGTCGTTGCATCCACATGACACAAGCCTTCGGTGATTGTGCACCAGCCCCACCCCTCCTCAACGCAGTTCCTTGTAACCAAGGAGGACAGAGATGTACAGCTTCACTCAAGTTTGTACCTGGAAAAGCTGCCAGACGACACTGTTTTCTAAACTAAACTTAGAAATACAGAGAGTTTTGTGGAGCTGAAAGTCTCAGCTAGCTTTATATCAACTCATTTGGCAATGGTTTCAATGTGACAGACGTTCATTAATATAAAAAAGGAACTCACTAAAGCTTTAACCCCAGACAATACACTTTCTGGATGACGTCAAAAGTTGTACCATTGTCTTGTTGTTGCTTTTTTAACAAAGCCCTGCATCACAGAGTGGCCTCATTTAACGGAATGAGAACGCTGTCTTTTTTACACACTCAGTCCTCAGAATCGCCTATCACTGAGATTTCCAGACAATTTGAAAAATAGCCTTTAACAGCCCTAGTGGCCATTAAGAGCATCTGGTTATGTTTTATGTTTCATGCACTAATCAGTTGTTCTTAGAGACATGCTAAACAAATTCTCTAAACCCCCAGCCACCCTTTTGTAAGATTTTACTGTTACTGTAGTTTTTACTTTTACTGTAGTTTTGTTTTTTGTTCTGGAGTTTTCAACATCTCGTTATTGTCTCTTGTCGTTTTTGTGACCAGTCCATCACTTATTGTGAAAAATCAATTAAAAGGCACGACAATAAATTGTGAATATGTCTTGTTTATTATCATTTGTCACTTTACCACAAATCACTATTCTATGTAACATTAAATAAATGACAATAATTTTGATCATTTTGTTAATGAAACTGATTTAAAATTGCAACCCATTACACTTGATTTGTTAAACTTTAACTTTCTCTGTCCTATGATTACATGTTTCTCTGGAAATGTGACTGCAATGATCTGATGAACTGGAGATACTCTTTTCAGATAATCTATTTTTTACAAAGACAAGAAATGTTATACAGTATATTGATCAAATATGAATGACACTAAACTGAAATGATTAAAACAACTTTGTAAAGGGATCTTTTTGTACTGACAGTTTTATGTGAAACACAACTACAATTCACAGCTGATTTTCTATACTTGACGGGAGAGTGTGGCTCTCCAGGGGCATCTTTTTTCTTTTTTCTGCAACTTAATGGACACAAATTACTTGGATGATGCTTCAGGCAAAAGTAGTGACATGACTACAAAGCTTTAGTAGCTCCTTTGTTGTCGGGTTGAAATGTATATATCACAAAGACAAAAGAGGTTCCATGGGAAAAAAAGTGTCATACATATGTAAATATGTGATTACTTGAAAAACAGTATGTGGTGCATATGACTCTTAAAATGCACCAATATCAGAGAAGAAAACGTAGAAGCACAGGCCTTTCAATTGTTGTTCATACACAATTTAGACTTTTAGACAGGAAAGCATGTTTTCCCGTTCTGTATACGATCGTCTACTCTCAGTCCCTCCACAGTCTCTCTACAGCATGTTGGTCTCACAGGAGCCAGGCTGCAGGATCTGAAGAGTAACTATGAGTTTAACCGCTTTAGTAAACCAGGGGTAAAACAAGGCATAGATCATCAAGAAATGTTATTCAGAGATCAAATATGAATGACACTTAACTGAAATGATTAAAACAACTTTTGTGAAAACATACATAAACATGACAGGGTTGCCTTTACAGGGGCATCTTTTTTTTCTCTGAGAAACAGGAGCCCAGCAGGCCTGTAATTTCTGTTTGCAACAAAATGGTCACACATCATAGAGATGATGCTTTGACCAAACATAGAGACATAAATACAAAGCTTTGGTAGCTCTTATGTTGGGTTGAAAAGTTTCATATCTTAAAGAAAAAAGGTTCCCTAGAAATAAAAATACTCTTCATAAGTGTCATAAATGTCTGAATTTAAAGCTGGCATTAAACTGGGTGATTACCTAGAAACAGTATATGGTGCTTATGACTTTTTCTTTAAATACAGCAGCATCATAGAGACAAAATACACAACAAGATAAAGCACAAAGAGAAAGCACAGACCTTTCGATATTGGTTCACACACAATTTAGACTTAAAGACAGGAAAGCATATCTTCACTTTCTGTATTTGTTAACTCACTCACTGGAAAGAAGGAACATATTCACTAATTTAATTCTTAGACCAAGTCTGATCAAAGTCCCTCTACAGTCTCTCTACAGTATGTTGGTCTCACAGGAGCCAGGCTGCAGGATCTGAAGAGTAATAATGAGTTTAACTGCTTTTCTAAACCAAGGGTAAAGGAAGGCATAGATCACAGGGTTTAGACAAGAGTTAGAATAGTACACAAAGAGAACATAGGATGCAGATGAAACATCAACCCTGTTGTCACCTGCAAGAGAGACAGAGTAATACGGGCAGAAACATATTAGAAACACAAGTACAAGAACACCAAGATTCCTGGCTGCTTTCAGCTCTGATTTCTTTGCCTTTGGAGTCACTGAAAGCTGGAGTGTGACAGCTGTAATGTGAGAGCGCATGGCACGAGCCTGAGACACAGCCACAACAAATACTCTCAGATACAGAGCTATGATGACAGTAACTGGAGCAATAAGGGACAAAACAACATCTACACCTCCTAAGACAAAGTCAACGACCAACACACATTCTCCATAGCAGGAATTAAACCTCCCCGGTTGAGTCAGTTCATCCTTCACAAAGAGAAAGCTGTAGGAAACAGAACAGAGCCAACACAGACAAACACAGAGTTTAACTCTGTTGACAGTGATCCTGGTGGTGTAATGCAGAGGGTCACAAATAGCCACATAACGGTCAACTGATATGAGCACCATGTCACCTATTGAGGCTGAGGGAATGATGCATGAAAAAATATTGTACGTAGCACACACAAGGTCACCAAGAAACCAGCAGGATGTTTTTTGGAGAACATCTCCAGGCATCAGCACGAGGCCCACTAGAAAGTCTGAGACAGCCAGAGAGAGGAGGAGGATGTTGGTGGGTGTGTGGAGCTGCCTGGAGGGAAAGAGAAAAGCACCATTACACCAACAAGAATGACAAAACAACCCAAACTAGTTATCAAAATAAAAATGCATATGAGTTTGAATATTTTCCGTTCCACCACATCAGTAGATACCATGTGTTTAAGTGTAGACAGTTAAAATGACTTGGTTAAGGTCACGGTGGACAGAAAGCAATGCTTAGTATTGGTAAGAGAGAGGACATGAACAACAGTCTCTTGCATCAAAATCAGACATTTGGAGTAACATTATTCAGTACTAGCTCAAAGACAATTCTTCTAAATATACAGCAGCTGTTCACATTTTAAAGTTACAATTCCTGTAGAGAGAAGCAAAAAAGTTAATATCTGCCTGAAGTGGGAGATTGAGATGATGATGAGCAGGTTGAGAGCCATAGTGATCAGAGAGTGGAGTGGAGTAGAACATAATGGTAACTGTTTGGGGCCAAGGAGCCAAGGGCTTCCTGCAGGAGGTGTTTGGGAACTGTGGAAAGCAGAGCTGGGCTCTGTCCTCAACCTCCATCTGCAGAGATCTGCAGATAGCTGCAGCTCTGGCAGCTTTTCTAGCTGAGACAAAGTAGAACACCTTTTATTTCATGAACTTTATAATAAAACACAGATACAGATCATCTGCAAACTGCCAATTATGGGACAGAGCCTTTCCAGCTGCTGCTCCACGACGGTGGCTTAAATGTGCTCTAGAAATAAACTTTACAAAGCTTCTTATGTTAACTTTCAGTAAGTAAACTTACTGAAAGTTAACATAAGAAACATTTTACAGACCCAGAGATATGTTGCTTATAATAATTAATCAGAAATCACAATCAAAACAGTGTTATTGTTTATTAATAATGTTTATTATACAGACGATAGTTTTAGATATAGACCAAAATATAATAACAAGTTTATAACACTGACAACTATTATAAATGCATTAAAGACAATTCATATTCCTTCATATATAATATACAACATCACATAATCTTTAGATTTAAAATACAACATCTGGAATCCAGGCATGATATGGTCACATTTATGTTTTAATTGTACATTGTCCCTTATCAATACATTGAATTATCCCCCGAAAGACCATTAACATGTTCCCTAATAACAAGCCCTGGGTCCCTCCAGAGTTAAAGCAACTCCTTAATGAGAAAAAACATCTGTTTAAATCAGGAGGAAGTAGAGAAGAGAAAACGATCAAAAGCAAGATCAATGACTGCAAAGCAGCATACAAACATAAGTTAGAAAGCTTTTTCAAAAATGATGTTAGGAGAGCCTGGCAGGGAGTCCAATCTATCACAGGATACAAGCCCAAGAAGCACCCTATGGTAGCAGAGAATGACTTCAACATGGCAAATCAATGAAACGATTTTACTGTAGATTTGAGACACATGATGTTAAAGCAGAACAGAATAAGGCCATCACAGCAGTAAGGGACATGAAGGGTGTTGATATTGACATCTCTATGGATGATGTCAAATCTTATTTTAGACGTGTAAATCCCCATAAAACTTGTGGACCTGATGGTATCAGCTGCAGGACACTAAAGGTGTGTGCTGATCAGCTGGCACAGCCCTTCCACAGGTTGTTTCAGCTGTCACTAGATACTGGAGTTGTTCCCAGTTTATGGAAAAAATCCCTCATAGTGCCTGTGCCTAGAAACAATAGTCCTAATAAGGAACTCAATGACCTGCGCCCTGTTGCCCTTACATCTACAGTTATGAAATGTTTTGAAAAAATAATTTTAAAACAACTTCTTCATGAGGTTTGATCTCTTTTAGACCAAAATCAATTTGCCTATCGGGCAGAGAGAGGTGTTGAGGACGCGCTGCTATCTTTGATTAACAGCACTCAGGAGCACCTTGAGCACGCTAAGAGCCTGGTCAAGATCATGTTCATTGACTCCAGCAGCGCTTTAAACACAATCCAACCCCACCTGCTGGTGAGAAAATTGGTGCATTTTAGAGTAAATCCCCAATTGATCTCATGGATTTATGACTTCTTGACTGATAGATTTAACTCATGTATATCATCCTTAAAAACTATAAACACAGGGGCACCACAAGGGTGCCTCTGTCACCTATCCTATACACAATGTACACCAACAACTGTCAAGCCTCCTCCAGCCCACACTTATTTTAAATATGCCGACGACACAGCAATGGTTGTTTTTTTTTAAAGTCTGACATTTCTTCTGTGAATGAATTCCAGAGGGAATTACAGGGTTTCACTCTGTGCTGTTCTGATAATTTTCTTGAAATAAAGGTGAAGAAAACAAAAGAGATGGTCATAGATTTTAATAAAAATAGAATAATAGTTCCCCCTTCTAAGATCAATGGTGAACTAGTAGAGAGAGTCTCAACCTACAAATACCTTGGAGTTGAAATTTACTCTAAATTAACTTTTAATGAATGTGCACTGACCAAAAGTAAGAAAATGCACCAGCAGATGTTTTTCCTTAGGAAACTAAACACTTTTAGATTAGACAGACACATCCTTGTAATGTTTTATAAAAGTCTCCTTCAGCGTGTTCTGTCTTTTGGCCTTATCTGTGTGTTTGGTAACATGCATGTTAAGGACTAAAAGAGACTGCAGTGCATGATCAAGATGGCCGGTAGGATCATCGGACTTGACCAGGTGTCGGCAGCTCAGCTGTACAATGAGCTTATCTTAAAAAAGACTGATCAAATCCTCAAGGACCCCACTCACCCTCTCCATCATACATTTATGAGAAGCAATAGGTCAACTGGTAGAATTTTACAACAGAGAATTAGAAAAGAAAGGTACAATGAATCATTTGTGCGTACAGCGATCAGACTGTATAATGACCAAGCACATCACAAGCACTTTAATCCCACACTGGCACTTTAATCCCACAATCCCACACTGGCACTTTAATCTCACACTGGCACTTTAATCCCACACTGGCACTTTAATCCCACACTGGCACTTTAATCTCACACTGGCACTTTAATCCCACAATCCCACACTGGCACTTTAATCCCACAATCCCACACTGGCACTTTAATCCCACACTGGCACTTTAATCTCACACTGGCACTTTAATCCCTCACTGGCACTTTAATCTCACACTGGCACTTTAATCCCACAATCCCACACTGGCACTTTAATCCCACACTGGCACTTTAATCCCACACTGGCACTTTAATCTCACACTGGCACTTTAATCCCACAATCCCACACTGGCACTTTAATCCCACACTGGCACTTTAATCTCACACTGGCACTTTAATCCCTCACTGGCACTTTAATCTCACACTGACACTTTAATCCCTCACTGGCACTTTAATCTCACACTGGCACTTTAATCTCACACTGGCACTTTAATCCCTCACTGGCACTTTAATCTCACACTGACACTTTAATCCCACACTGGCACTTTAATCCCACACTGGCACTTTAATCTCACACTGACACTTTAATCCCACACTGGCACTTTAATCCCACACTGACACTTTAATCCCACAATCCCACACTGACACTTTAATCCCACACTGGCACTTTAATCCCACAATCCCACACTGACACTTTAATCCCACAATCCCACACTGACACTTTAATCCCACACTGGCACTTTAATCTCACACTGGCACTTTAATCCCACACTGGCACTTTAATCCCACACTGACACTTTAATCCCACAATCCCACACTGACACTTTAATCTCACACTGGCACTTTAATCCCACACTGGCACTTTAATCCCAAACTGACACTTTAATCTCACACTGGCACTTTAATCCCACACTGGCACTTTAATCCCACAATCCCACACTGACACTTTAATCCCACACTGGCACTTTAATCCCACACTGGCACTTTAATCCCACAATGACACTTTAATCCCACACTGGCACTTTAATCACACACTGACACTTTAATCTCACACTGGCACTTTAATCCCACACTGGCACT
>NC_050188.1:25784624-25804624 GCF_008315115.2 Sander lucioperca
AAACTAAAATGGTAGGACTTTGGACTCGACTTGAGACTTGTTGGCTTTGACTTGTGACTCGACTCGGGACTTGCCTCATCTTTGACTCGACTTGACTCGGGACTCGAGGGCAAAGACTTGAGACTTACTTGTGACTTGCATAACAATGACTTTGTCCCACCTCTGGTAACTTCACAGCAACAGGTCAACATGTCAGGGATCAGGTCACATGACCAACTGCAGTTAAAGGTTGCCATGAAGACTCTTGTCTCAGAGAGTCCTCACAGAAACGAAGCTCTGACGCACCTTTGATAGTCCTGCTCTTATCTCAAAAACCCTAACTCCTATCTCTTAATGTTTAGTACTGTGAGAGACACAACACCCTGCTAATCATCCTGTCCAAGAATGGTGTGTGTTGTGTAAGAAATGCGAGGACAGCAGCTGTCTGAAAAGGGCCTGTTTCTCTTCTCCTCCTGGTATTTCTGGTAGGATTTAGTACAGGAGGCAGCGCGGCAGTTGGTGGACATGGCTTCACTTGGAAGCTCAGTGTGCCTCGTGTGAAAGTCAGATTGCCTCCCTGAGCACATTATTAGAAAGTCATGGCCTTCAGCATTCACACCAATTATAGGTCGTATAACACTTACACTTACAACAATACAACAACATACACATATACACTTAAATTACATTTTAAATTCCGGCTCCTACTGGATCCTGCTGGATCCTGCTGGACCCTGCTGGATCCTGCTGGACCCTGCTGGATCCTGCTGGACCTTACTGGACCCTGCTGGATCCTACTGGATCCTGCTGGACCTTACTGGACCCTGCTGGATCCTACTGGATCCTGCTGGACCCTGCTGGATCCTACTGGACCCTGCTGGATCCTGGGCCTGGTGCTAGCTGGTTCTTATTTTGGATTAGTGTTTCTTCTGATTAGTGGTACTGTAGATCCTTGGAGGAGACTTTGCCGGGAGGAGAGCAGGTTGCAGCTCTGGAGACAGACCTTCAGGTAGCGGCTGTAGCAACTTGAAATCAAAAGCCGGTGCCTGGTGAGTCTACCCTTAGTAACACAGCAACAGGAAGCTTGTTGCTAGGTTAGACCCAGCAGAGAGTTGCTACAGCCGCTAACTGAAGGTTGGCTTTGGATTTAATCCAGTAAACAAACTATCAAAATGTTCTTTAACCAGAGTTCTGTGGATCTGCAGCTGATTGCTCTTCCTTAACCAACGGATGTTTGTCTCAGTATAATTAAGATAAGATAAGATAAGATAAACTTTATTAATTATTAAACTGACAACTGAATGGAGAAGTTTAGACAGAGACTTTCAGTGAGGCTCAAATTCTGTTTCAGAGCAACTGAATTACATTTCATAATAGTACACTCACCTTTCAACTCTATTGGAATTCAGTTTCAAACGTACACACGAGTTAGACTTTATGAAAGGAAACTGGACTTCTATCAAGCGGGAGAAATTTGGGGAATTCTTTAAAATCTAAAATGAAATGTGATCCTGTCTTAACAGAGACAATGCGAGGGATCTCCAGTATGTGAAGGAGTATAAGCCTGGAAACAAGGACATCAAACATGTCCGAATCCTTCTGTACGGACCCAACGGAGCTGGAAAGTCCAGCTTCATCAAGTCTGTCAGCAGCGTCATACGAGGCAGAGTGACTACTCCTGCTTTGACCTCTGACAAAAGTTACAGTGGAACAGTAAGACAACTTTAGATCAACATCTAAAGCAACATCGGCTGTTTGATAAATCTTTCTCTTTAACTTTTCCTCCAACACTGCAAAAACTCAAAATCTTGCCAAGTATATTTTTCTAATTTCTAGTCAAAATATCTCATCACACTTAATATAAGACAAAATCACCTAAAGAGCAAGATTTAAGTGAGACAAAGGAGCTTGTTGTTAGACAGTGCATCTTGAATATCTTGTTAAGTGAAACTGTCTTGAAAACATCTTGTTTTGAGACATATCTCAGATGAAACAAGCTTTTTTGACATGTCATAAGGTTTTTAAGCTGCTGTGTTATTTGTAAAAGATTAATTGTCTTGTTTCAAGAAATAGACTTAACTTGAATTGAGACAACAAATCTGCTTTATTGAAAACTGCAGGTTAACGTGCCCAACTCACAATGCACAGTACAGTGTGGCTATTTGTCTTACATTTCCATCAAACCATTTGATATGTAAAAAAGACAGAGGCAAAAGCTGGAATTATGTTTCCTTCTCTGTTCTGTTGTACTCTGCACATACTGCACCACATTATTCCAAAAGTTATAGTAGTAAAGTAAAGTAAAAATAAATGCGGTCATCTATTACAGTGTTTGTAAGTGCTTAACCCTCCTGTTGTCCTCGGGTCAAATTTGACCTGTTTTCAAAGTTTTTACATCAGAAATATGGGTTTCTTAACAACCAAATTGCCTCAAAATAACTTGGATGCATGTACGTTGTATGGAACCCATACAACATAAACTTTTATGCATCCATGTTCTTCGCAGGTAAGATTAAGATTAAGATAATGATTACTTCTATTGAATTTTGGTTGTTTTATATACGTTCAATGGCTTTTGAAAAAAAAATGTTTAAATGGTTTCAAAACAGCATCCTGACCAAACTTTAACATACACCAGTCTATGATTCACTCAACATAGTCTTATTTTAACTACCGTATTTTCCGGACTATAAGTCGCACTTTTTTTCATACTTTGGCTGGTCCTGCGACTTATAGTCAGGTGCGACTTATTTATCAAAATATTTATAATTTCACGTTTTTAAATGTTATTTCATGCTGAAAACATTACCGTCTACAGCCGCCAGAGGGCGCTCTAGGCAAAAAGAAACTGCAGGTGACTGCAGGTAGTCAAATATGCAGCCGAAAACGGTAATCGAGCAGCAGAAAGTTTGGAGTGAGAGAGAAACTTGTGAGGGACCGGCGAAAAGGTGACTCTTACTGCAATGAAGAAAACAAAGAAAGCTAGTCGCGCGCTGAAAGCAAGATGGCCAGAGCTGGAGGAACGAGTCCACAGATGTAGATGCACGTCAACAGTGCAGTTACGTCTCCACGCCCTGGTAGTTGTTCTGTATTCTGTTGTATAGTTGAATAACTGTTAATGTGTTACGTTAACATACCGGACACCTACCGTATTCAGCCCCTTGTTCTGTGTGCTACTGTGTAGTTGAATAACTTACCTTTCCAGATTAAATGTCTGTTCTTGATCTTGGATTTTGTGAAATCAATTTCTAAATAAATGCGACTTATAGTCCAGTGCGACTTATATATGTTTTTTTCCTCTTCATGACGCATTTTTTGACCGATGCGACTTATACTCCGGAGCGACTTATAGTCCGGAAAATACGGTATTCTATTAGTCAAAAATAATTCATATCTGCTTTTTTTCAAACTCAAAAAATAGGTATAATGTCATTGTATTAGGTTTATTGACCATTAATTAAAAAAGAAAGTGTTGAAAATAGGGACAAAAATGTTTTAAAAAGCGCCAAAAGCATGAAAAAGTGTCAAAAAAGTTAAAACAAAAACGCATTGTTCAATTTTGACCCGGAATGACAAAATTCAGCCCAAATACCCACACTCAATACAGACTCAAGAATGATGTTTGATGATGTCTGTGAGATCATACTTCAGTGGAATGTACTTGCTATTATTGAAGTTTACATAGTAGTATGATGTATAATCAACAAGCTTTTCAGCATCCATGAAAATATTGGCTTGAGCTAGGTCGGGAACTTCTACCTCGTAAGCTAAATAATGATCATTCCACCCAACTGTAGAGAGAGGTTGGCATTCAAAACAATACACTGACGCATTTAAAATATAAATGTTTTTCACAAGTGCAAACTCTGGATTATCATTGATGACATTAGAAATAACCAAAGATTTTCCACATGTATGCTTATTTCCATGTTGCATAATCCACTGTACTGAAACTATATGTTCAACGTGCTCTATTCCTAAGAAGTCTTTAATTTTCCCTTCTACATAGTGAACATTTTTCACCTCAGAGGCTGGGCCCATGTCAACTTCACTTGAAAAAATTGGATGTTTCTCATACACATTCTGACTACATTCATAAAGTTGGTTGTGCTTCACAAGAGACTTACAGATATTTTTAAAACTACTTTTCAAAGCCCACTGCAATGCTTTGACTCAAAGCGCATACACATATGCCTCACTGTAGGACCAAGTGCCTTAATCTGAGAAGGAAGATACAGCAAGTAATGCTGTTTAGGTATAATATTTGCATCTGGAAACAGTTGTTTGAAATGTTTGAAATGTTGCTCTATTAAAAGCTTCAGCCTTGAAAGGGTTGACAGAGCAATAATAGGTGAAAACAGAATTTTTACTATCTCTAACAACTTAAGTAGCATTTGTGTGTAATCATTTTCTCCAATTTTGTCAATGAGAAATGGCAGGATCTTTAACAAAACCAGCATCTGCCCAGCTGACTGCTTCAGTTTATTGTCATTTGATGACAGTGTATTGACAGATATGGGGCAAGGCTTATCCCTTGCATCCACAGGAGAATAAGGGAAACAAATAATTGCACTGTTGAATGTGTCTAAGTCCATATGCCCTGAAAGCACAAGATGCTTTAAAACACATTTGATTTCATATGGGGCAACACCTTCAAGAATAACATGCATGATGTCCTGTGGGGTTTGATTGATTATATCAAAGTGAGGAAATTCTCTTAATTTGCTTCTCCTATTTATGCCATATGTCATTTTTAGATTGTCTTTCAGAAAGTCAGTATTTGCCTTTTCAATGTCATTACATTGCCTGTTATGACTTGCCATTGTCCTTTTAACAAACAAATCTTCATTAAATTGTTCCTGCATGTCTTCAAAGTTGCATTCGCTGTGCCTGCATTTACTGTAGGCAAATCCCACTCCTATCTTAAATCCAGCCACTTCATGCTGAGCTAGAGTGTCTCCGCACACAGACATAAGTGCTCCATAAACTGTCCTCTCACCATTTGCAGTGACAACCTGGACACCATCACACAGCTCAGTTAAGTCACGGTTAATCCTCTCAAATATCTCATCAATACCACAATGGGAAAGCTCTTTTGATTTTACCATGGCAAGCAGACGAATGGCAGCAAGTCTTGATCTGTATTTTGGGTTGATGTTACCTAAGGTGGAATACATCAATAACAATTTGTTTTTGTTTGCCCGAGATCCAAGAGGATTGCATAGCTCAATTTCATCTGTATATAAAACCAACTGCAATGCTGTGGGAAATTTCAAAAACAGTGGGTGCGACTTAAAAATGTCTCCATCAATAAAATCATGGACAAATCCATCCTTGCATGTCTGTGGCCTCTCATCAATCATTGCAATTGTTCTTGGATGTGATAGCAGCTGCTCCAAACTTTTCACCAACGGTATATAATGAAAACAATGGTCCTTAATGGTAAGAACTCTGGAGTCTCCATGTTTCACATAACATACTGTTTGTTTTGCAACAACAATCTCTGGTTCAACTGGTTCTAACAGTTCTTTGATTGTCTTATCCTGCAAATGGGTGGAAGCAATTTGACAAAAAGGGTCAACAAACTGGTCAAATATCCCCATTGCATCACTCTTTAGTTGATCCAGGTCCCCAGAATGTCTCTCAATCACGTCGCTCATTTGCTGTTTTAGGTGCTCCAATAATGCGGCCTGATATTGCTGGACTCCACTCACCATTTGGTTAACAGCTGTCTGGGGAGTAGAAAACAAAAACAAAAAATACTACATTATAAAATTCATATACATGCAATTTCACAGACACTTTTTTTTTTTTTAAAGTAACCCTTCAATTACATATTGTTAGTGACATGCAATGATCAAAAACTAAACTATCATGAAATAATATTGCCTTCTGCAGCTTTAAGACCTTGTTTACACTTAAAATGCGTCTTGAGCAATAGGATCACAAGTGGAGAGTGCTGAATTAAAGTGTAAGTGTTGGTTGTATTATGTTGTCTCTATTCTTAGCTCAGCTTTGTCAACAAAGTACGTGTACATTTGCATATATGGCAGGGAAGTGAGATCACTGAACAAGCATGTGGAGACACATTCTAATGTCAGGTGTTTCTCTGACATGCCTTTAGCTGTCCACCTGTGATCGGATCAGCCAAGATACCAGGTCTGAACAGTGGCTAAGTCATTCTACAGTTTAAGCTTATTGCTACTAAACTGCTAAAAATGAAATATATTAATTGGAAAATCAATGGCATAAATTACCTGTGTCAGTCGATGGGTTTCTCTGGCTTGAAGAAGAAATGCAGTTGCATGTTTAGAAAGGTCAACATTCATGCGACCCTCTCCATCTTCTTGAAATCCACTCTGAAAGAGATTAACAACAAACCTGTCTATTAAAACAGGGAAAATATTGGCATTGTAAGTAGCACCACGGGACAATCTGACAACTACCTGGGTAAGCTAGCTAACTAGATTTCTTCCTATAAAAAGGTACAAGATGGGTGTATTTTTACTGATTGGTGTCTTTATTTTGAGTATGTAAAATAACAACAAAAACAACTAATAAAAATAAAACAAAACAGTACTACAAAAAAACAATGACTTTGACAGCATCAGAAAAAATCTGTACTTCATGAGTGTTAAGATTGACACACACACTAAATTGTATCCATCCCTTCACTTGCTCTCTTACCAATAAATTAACATTCCTAAAGGACTTTGAACTGAACTTGTATTCCAATAAGCTATAAGGAGACAACTTCCTGTCACACCTGCCAGTTATAACTGTGAATGATAAGCTAATAATACACATATTGCAGCCTCTATGCTTGATTCAAACTGTTGAAGGATAACCTGTAATTTTTAATTTGTTGTTTAAATGACTAACATTAACGTTACTGATTTTTTTCAATGAAGTCTGGTAACTGAATTACATAACTGATAATTAAACTAAACAAATTAAACTAATAATCAAATAAGTGAATTAATTTACCAATTACTGCATATAAAATTAAACATTAGACATTAGATCATAAGTGGACAATCTGTGGGCCGGTAGGCTGCGTTTGTCAACATAAATGTAACCATTAACTAGTCGATTTAAATCTCAGTAGGCTAGTTGTATTTGAGTTACTGGTTCGATTACTCGTTACTGACAAAAGTAGTGGAATTACAGTAACGCATTACTTTCAACACTGCTATTACTTTATCTTAAAATTACAACCTGAGCCTGTCATTGACAAAAACAAACACGTGCTTGGATCAAGCACAGTTGACCTAAATAAAGAGCCTGAAATAAATATTACGGTAAATTTTAGCTTGTGTAAGGACTTACCGCTGGAATGACGGTGCTTGAGCCCTCCGCTTCAGCCACGGGGCTTGCATTAGTCTGGTGGTCGTTTGCGGCTGTCCGTTCACCTGCTCCAGGTAAACCGTGGCGAGTCGGTCCTTCGTCCTCCGCTGCTTCAACTTGGAGAAGATGATGTGCGTGTGTCCGCTTCACGTGATAGTAGAAGGAGTTATACACCCTGTACTCACTTGGACAGCCATCAATCCCGCACACGACGCGAAAGTCAGGGCTGCGACTATGCATGGTGTTAATGTGACTCAAAAGTTGTTTCAGAGTCAATGCCACAAATATGTAGCATATGAAGCAACGCCCAATCATGTTGGATGATGTCACAGGCAAGAGGACGGTAAACCGGTCACAGGCACAGGTAGGTAGAGCAAGACTGCCGTCCAAACTCGTTACTATGGTTACACCCGCCAGCTAGGTGCTGCAAATGAGAATGTGGGCGTAAACTAACGTTATATGGGACCGACTTGGATTTGAACTAGAATTGACGTGTTTCAATGCAAGTAAATTAAAGCGCTGTATCCAGTGCTCATTCTTTGAAGTTCACATCGCACGCCTTTTGAATGTTATCGACCATTCAATGTGTTTTCAGTGTTTAATGTGTATCGTTGCAGCCGAACAGAGACAGTGAGCTAACGTTAGCGGAGCTAGCTAGCTTAGCCAAGTCAGCTAGCTAGCTAACAGCTGGAAGAATTGGATGATGTCGCAGTGTCGATTTTAAGGGGTAATGTATGCAAATATTATGTTTTATCATATATGAACGTACGAATGCAGAGGCCTAATTGAAGCTGAAAAAAAGAAGCTAATTGCTTCCTGGTGCTGCTCCACATGTGATCCTACAGCAGCACTGTGGGCCTCAAACTCTTTCTCCCATTTCTCACATCACGCTCCTTTTGTTACCTGTTGAGTGAAGTGTTATGTGTGGTCGGTGAACTGTAGGAACTGAATTGCACTTTGAGGATAATGTATATTATGTTGTGTTCAGACCAAAAGCAAAGTGAATTTTCGCCTCCCGTTACTCGCGCCATTTTGTTCCGGCTAAATTCATAAACTGTGAAGACTAGCTTGTTGGTCACTAGGAAAATTCTTAGTGTGTGGCAGCTCTAGTTATACTAGTAACGTCTATATGACCTACAACAGCAGCCAATGAGGTATCTACATTTCTAACTAAGCTGGTTTTTAATTTAATTTAAATTTAATTTGAATGAAGTGTCAACTTCTAAGGCCGGCTACACACTGACGGCGTCGCGTGGCGTGAGCGTGGCGCGTGGCGGCTGGATTTTTCGATGTCTTTACAGATCAGAAACCTGTCTGATGCACTGCTGCTAGCTTTGTCTGGGCACATGTATGTTTCCCGTTGATAAAATGAAATACCATGTTAAACATAAATGTATACTGATTTGATTACAGCAAAGACAACATCAGCAGTATTGACGGAAAAATAGGCTACAGAATATTTCATTTTGTATTGACAGGTGCAATATTTGAAAATCATTTTTTATATCTGCATTTATACCAAAACCTAGAGACTTTCAAACATCAACTCTAGGTTTTAACTAGGGCTGAACGATTAATTGCATTTACGATAATATCGCGATATGTTAAAACGCAATTTCCTAATCGCAAAGGCTGCGATTTGGTCACATGACTCGCGAGAGCAAATCAGTCTGCACTCCGTAGAGAAAGCATCAACTTAGCATGCTAACGCTACGCCGTACCTGGAGCTGATTTCTGTCATTCAAACAACTCTGAGTTGTAGTTTAAAACTTTTACAGCAATTTTAATAAAATGAAGGGTTTTATTCTGGTTCGAGTCTATACGTGCAGTTAATGAATACAGACACGCAGAACTGAAGGCTCGGTTGGCAACTAGCGCTGATTAGCGGTTAGCTCCGGTTAGCGGTTAGCTCCGTTATAAAGATATGAGTGGAGGAGCTGCCACTGAGAGGGGTAACAACCAGACTGATAAATGACGTTCGGGGAGCTTTCACAGCAGCGTGGCCGCAGTGTTTCAACAGTTTTATTAGTATAGTTAATCCCACGGCAAGAACACCAGCAACTAGCTAACGTAACGATAGCCTCTCTGAACAAGAACACCAGCAACTAGCTAACGCAACGATAGCCTCTCTGAACAAGTGCACACGGCAGCACGTAACTTCACGAGGGGGAGGGGCTGGAGGCAGCTCCTCTCTGTGCACTGTAAAAAAAAAAAAGAATACACTGTTGTGTGTGTGTATATACTATAATTTTACTTATTTAACTGTCTAGTGTGTAATTGTGTGTGATTTATTGTTTGTCTTTGTTGAATAATACAGAAGACAAAGCTTAAAAAAATAATCGAATCGAAATCGCAATATTTGGGAAATAAATCGCAATTAGATTATTTTCAAAAATCGTTCAGCCCTAGTTTTAACATAAATGCAGATATAAATGTAATTAAACAAAAAAAAAAAGTTTTTCAAATATTGCGCCTACTTTGCCGTCAATACTGCAGACGTTGTCTTTGCTGTAATCAAATCAGTATATATTTATGTTTAACATGAAGTACACTACTGCTTGAGTGCAGTAAATTAATGGGAAACATACATGTGTACAGACAAGGCTAGCAGCTCCAGCGCCGCGTCAGACACCTTTCTGGTGTGTAAAGACAGAAAAATCCACGCAGCCGCCACACAACAGAAACGCCACGCTCACGCCACGCAGGCAGTGTGTAGCCGGCCTAATAGTCTCATTAAGTTTCATTTCTAGGGCACTCTTTCATCTTGCTATGTTTGTCTTCTAATGTTTTCATAGCTGCAAACATCACAGAGACAATGATGGGCACCCTGTCTCGTGAAGACTTGCGGGATCTTTTCCCAGGCCCAGAGAAGTTTTTACGGAGAAAAGCGGTCTGGCGTGCCTGTCATGGTGCATCGGAGGAGGTCAGTTTCTCAGTAAAGTGGCCTAAACTAACCGCCTTTTTAATTTGGCAGCAGCAGATTGAGCTACAATAACAGCACAGTGTTTTTGGAACAGGCATGGTGGTCTACATGTGTGTTAAATTCAGTTTAGATTAATTGTTAGGTGTTCAGTTAGTTGATGTAAGCGATTTCACCCCTAAAATGGAATATTGCTTATTTATACGTGTGCAGAGCTGTCAATGCTACATTGCATTTTGTGTTGTCACAAAAAACAAAAATGTTGCTTTTTGCAGTAGTTCATTATCTTTTATTTGACAGGAGTCTGGCCAAGAACACTCACAATTATCGGGCAGTTCCTCCTTTAATGCATCACTCATGCAACAGACATCCACTCCTGTGAATTCAAGTCCTGCAAAGTACAAAACCCCTGAAAAGGTTGTGAAGTTATCCTTTCCAGAATATGTATTGCACACCGACACAGAACGTGAGCAAGTCCGACAACACTACTTTGAGTTGTCAAAGAGAGGCGAACAGCTTAACTGCCAGATGTCAGAGGAGCTCAGATGCCGCTCATTCGAAACACCATGACCAGTATGATTGCAATCCTGAGGGCAAAGGGGGATGGAGAATCACACAGATACCCATCAAAGGCAGAAATTACAGCAATGGCAAAGAGAATAGTACTGTACTACCCCATGCTGCAGGACCAAGGCCTCCATACATGGGTAAGTGAAATGCATCCAGTTGATGACTGTTTCATGTTGGACATTTTTAGTAGCGATTTGAAAAATTGATTAAATGTCTTGTGCAGGTCACTGTGTACACACAGCTATACAAAAGATTGCAAAATGTGAGATCCCCCCAAAAAAGAACTCCAGATGGGAGACATTCAAAGAGGTGAGCTGTAACTAATGACTATTTTCATCAAAGATTCCTCTGTTAATCATTTTCAAGATTAATTTAATTGATCAGTTGTCTGGTCAATATGAAGTCCAAGGTGATGTCCTCAAAAGTCTTGTTTGGTCCACAACCTTAAGATATTAATTTCACTGTCATAGAGGACTAAAGAAGCTAGAACATATTCACATTTGAGAAGCTTAAATCATATTTGGACATAAAAAACAAGGGAAAAAAAGAAGAAAAATGACTCAAAATGATCAATCGTGTCATTGTCCTGGGTGAGCTGTCTCTTGTGTTTCCTCACTTCCCGTTTTTAATGAGTGCTCTTATTTTAGTGTTTGACTACAACTAAGTAATTGCTTTGGATGTGTGTGGGGGATATTGCTTTTTATTACGAAGCCCTTTGTGTTACGTTTTGTTTGTATGAAAAGTGCTATACAAATAAAGTCAGATGGATTGATTTAGTAGTTGACAACTAATTGATTAACTGACTAATATTTGCAGCTCTTCAAAGAGGCGCTGTCTTGAGCAGCCAACAGACACAGATGAAATGGATTCAAGTGACTCAACAATCATTGTAGATCGGTCCACAGAAGGAAGTGGCAGCCCAGGCTCAGACAGTAAAGAAAGTGAGTTAGAAGGTGAGTTTCAACTTTGCATTTACATATTTGCCCTTGTGAGGTATTTATATTTTAGATAAACTAATAAACCCACTTTATTGGTCAAGATGACAGTCCTGACATGACAGAAGTAAAAGGCTTAAAATGGACATCAGGGGATAGGTATTTACACTACATTTGTACTGTTTTATTATCAATTAGGGGTGTGCCAAAAAATCGATTCACAGAAGAATCTAGATTCTCATTTGCAACGATTCAGAATCGATCTGAAATGTCCAAGAATCGATTTAATAAATAAATAAAATCAGCTGGCTGTTCGCCTCCATTTTTGTAACTAGCCTATCCGGACGTCCGGACGTCACCACGCAGCCAGTTTTTGAACGTGAGCGGTAAATCACTAGAACAAAGAGGAAGCAAATATGGATGAGAGGGAGATCCAACCAGCCCCGTCTTCACTTAAAGCTAAAGTTTGGCGTAATTTCGGTTTTTACCGAATGCCTGGAAGCACTGCGCTGGACATGACACACACAGTGTGCAAGCTTTGCAAAACGAAGACCAAGTACTTCGGCAGCACAACAAATGCCCTCATATTAATAGGCATCACCTGGAGCTCAGCGACACAGAGCAGCCGCCAGCTGCAGACCAACGCACACTGCAGCGCTTCACGAAACTTCCTGCCAACTCCGAGAGGGCAAAAAAAATAACTCGGTCTATCGCCTGCTTCATCGCCAAAGACCTAAGGCCTTACAGTGTGGTGGAGAACGAGGGGTTCGTCTGCATGTTACAGACAGCAGAGCCGAGGTCCACCATACCGTCCCGCAAGTTTTTCACTGAGACAGCTGTGCCACAGCTTTACAGTGAGACTAAAAGAAAGGTCGCCAGTGCCCTAACCGAAACGACCAGAGTGGCACTAACGTGATGCATGGACATCAAGAGCAACCAAGTCTTTTGTGACATTCACCGCTCACTACATAACTGATACGTGGGTGCTCGAATCCCGTGTTTTGCAAACTCGTGTGATGCACGAGAGCCATACAGCCGTAAATGTCAATGCCATGTTTCACTCCGTTGCTAATGAATGGGAGCTGACGGTCTCGGATCTGGTGATTGTGACTGATAATGCTGCCAACATGCTCGCCGCTGCACAGATTGACAACTTGGCACACATTACATGTTTTGCCCATACTCTCAACCTGGCTGCACAACGAGCTCTGAAGCTCACCACGGTGTCACGACTGCTTGGGAGGATCAGGCGAATTACTGGTTTCTTCCACCGCAGCGCCATTGCAAATCATGAACTGCTGGAAAAGCAGAAACTTCTGCAGTTACCGGTGCACAAACTGAAAACGGATGTCGCTACACGCTGGAACAGCGCGCTGGACATGATAGAATGATTCCTAGAGCAGCAGCCTGCTATTTGTGCCGCGCTGCTCTCCCCCCAGGTGAGAAAATCTGGAAGTGACATCTGGACACTCAGCGACACCGACATCTCGACTGCTGAGGAAATAGCATCGGCGCTGAAACCAATGAAAGACGCAACCCACATAATGTCAGAGGATTCTACGCCTACACTCTCAGTTATTGCTCCTTTGCATGCTCAATTGCTGCACGACACGGAGGCAGCTGGCGTTGCTGCTGCTGACACACCAGTTATTCGGGAAATCAAACTGGCAATCCACGATGATCTGGCGAAAAGATACAGTTCTGCACGGGATAAGCACATACTGTACTCTGCTTCCTTTTTGGACCCCAGATTCAAGGCCCTGCCTTTCCTCACTGAGGAGGACCAGCTGGAAATCCATGCCAATGTAGTTGCAGAGGCTGCAGCACTTGAGGTAAATTATCTGTTCTTGAGTAATATATATTTTCTAAAATGTGTAAGACATTTATGCTTGCTGAAAATGGATGTAATATTTAAAGGTGTTAACTGTAATCTTACACTGCAAAATAATAACTTAAAAAGGATTAAATTCATCACAATTATGTAAGTATCTGGAAATTTGCCTCGGGGCGAGGGCTTCGATAATAACCTCTCTCTTTTTTGACCATACATGTGTTTGCATCCCTTTAATTGATTATGACTGACATGATTGTTGAATTGTTTCTGTAGAGACAAGTGAACTCAGAAGAGGCTGAGGTTGAGTCTGAGACACCACAGCAAGAAGAAGGCCCTGCTCCAAAAAGAAGGCCCTCTGCACTGGTCACGCTATTGGGCAAGACATTTACTGAGGTCAGTGTTGTCCCTAGATCTGCCAGCTCCAGAGCTGAAGAGGAACTGAAGAAGTATCTTGAAGCCCCTCCCCTGTCTCTGGCAGAGAACCCGCTCAGCTGGTGGAGGACCCATCAGACAGCTTTTCCTCTCTTAGCTGGACTGGCTAAGCGATACTTGTGTATCCCTGGCACTAGCGTTGCAGCTGAGAGAGTTTTCTCCACCGCTGGAGATATAGTGACAGCACAGCGAAGCAGTCTCACTCCTGCACATGTTGATCAGCTTCTTTTCCTGCAAAAGAACCTGAATGTTGCATCTGCAAATGGACAGTAACCTTGGACACAGTTCATGTCCAGTTTTTTTCATGATTTGTTGAAAATCATATAATCAGTTGCACAGTTTACAGTTCTATTGATGCAAGAGACACTGTCATGAACATTTCAGAGACAGGTAGCTTAGGGGTACTATTTTTCATTTTGAAAGAAGCACTTTATTTTCATAACTTGTTATTCTTTAAGTTACTGAGTCTGACTGAGAAATATAGATGTTTTTTTGTCTTCACCGGTTATGTTCTACATGATATTTGTGGTAAACTGCAACTTTCCTGGGAAATGCATCTATTTTCAACCATTTTGTATTATGAAGAAGCACTTTATTTTTGTTCCAACTTATTTTATAGCTAGCTACTAATGAGTAGCAATTGAGAACCAGACAATGATTTTGATAAAAGGCACTTCCCTGAGAATTGAACTTAATAAATGTGAAAAAGACACTTTAATGTCTCCATTTGTCATTCTGTATAGCAAAGCAGATGAGAGTAGATCATGATCAGAAACCCGATTAGAAATCATTATGGATAAAATCGAATCGTTTTGAATCGAAAATCTTTTTGAATCGAAAATCGATTTTGAATCGAATCGTGGCCTCAAGAATCGAAAATCGATTTTGAATCGTGAGATGGTAAAAGATTCCCACCCCTTTATATCAATGTATTAACATTATTGTAGAAATTAAGTTTGAACAGAAATCTGGTATTGTATCATTTTGAACAGCTGGGTACAGCAGTAGCTTTTTAGTATCAGTCTACTGTGCAACAATACTTCCTATAACCTTTCCAGTATATCAAATAATGTTATGTATTTAAAACCCATGTGTCTCATTAGTGGCATTTTTGATCTTTTTAGTTCAATGTCATTTTTGCTTCCAAAATACCGGAATGATCCTTAAAGTACATGATCCTATCAGAAATATGTCTGTTATGTGTTAAAGGAAAAAGAAGATCCCAAAGTGTACCTGAAGAAGCACCATCTGCCCTCTCCAGTCCTGATGGTGAGTTTGTCCAACTGCCTCATGACTGTGTGTAGTGGGGGTGTGATCTTTGTAGCGGTGAATTTAGAGCAAATAGTTCTCATGCATTTATTATACAAAAAATGATTTGATTTTTGTTTTCCAAAAATGAATAGGTATTTGGTAGTTAGGATCACGGCTTATATTTGTTAAAAGATTTAATTCCATGAAAGTTTAATCTAATAATGTATGACTTTCATAATAGTTTTTTGACATTTTTTTTGTCATGCAGCAACATGAGATTAACTTTTTTTAAACTGAGGCATATTAATTATGTATTTTTGTGTCTTACAGCTAACAAGTCTGCAGATGTTGACAGTCCAGACACCTACAGTCCAGCAACCTTGGCCAAGCACTACAACACCCTACAAACTTTGTATAAAAGAAAAAATCCAAACCACCAGGATGTCTCTCATCTCTTGGATTTGGAATTTGTAGCCAGAAGAGCATTCATTGATTGAAATACCATTCGCGAGGAGGACAAACACAAGAAGGTTCTAGAAGCATATCCTTGTTTCAAGGACATTGGACATGTAAGTCATTGACTGCCTGATTAAAACCATGGTATCACACACAATGTTTAAAATACCAATTTTCTCTTAAATGATATATTCAAATGTCTGTACTGGTATATTTGATATTTCATAGGTGAGGGAGGAGCTTCAACGCATTTTGGATAAGGATAATACCAACCTCATCGATGAACTGAAGGGAAGATGGCATGACTTCTGCCAGAAGGTGCAGTTTTTTGGTGTATGGAAAAAAACGCTGAAACCCCCAATGGGAATGGACAAAGGTAAGGAATGCTGTTTTGGTGTTATTAGTGAATAGGGTTTAGGGTGGACCTTCAGGCATGTTAATTTGCTGAATGTTTTTTTTATTATTTTTTAAGCATCGTGTCTGTTGTATCCTTTTTGATCAGATTTGACCTTGTGCACTTTGTCAAAGTGTTTAAGTAATAACTCTTTTCCTGTACAGCTGAACAGGCTCTTGAGATCCTAGGTGTGCTGCCATCACTGTTCCCCTCCACGTCTGCTCCTCCAAAGAGGGTACGAGATGCGAGTGAGGCTCTGGTGCATGTCCTCAAGGTGAGCTGTGTAAAATGTTGCCGGATCATTTTGACTGCAGTATCGGAAAAAATTATAACTGAAGGTGCTGCCCCTGACGACTCCCCAATGTATTTCCTATTCACATACTCTATGTTCTAAGCCTTCAAAGACACCTAAAACATTTGTTTTTAGAAAGAGGATTTTCACTGGGTAGATGTCTTTGCTATGTCACAGTATGTACAAAAATGGGTGCATTACATGGTAGCAGGTTTCATCACCCTAATGATAACCAAGCAAGACTAGCCTAGCCTTGGTTTTTAGTTCTTTTGGAAGGCTAGACGTGTGTAAACAGTAAATGCATTGGGGATAGTTAAAAACAGCACTTTCAGATGGAGCTTTCTCAGTACTGTTAACTTTTGTCAGAATTTTGCTTTGTAAAGTTATGTGTTTGTAAGCAACCCTCTACCCTAGGTTCCAAATGACTAAAATGCATGATCCTGACAGGATGTCTGTGTTATGTGTTACAGGAAACAGAAGACCCCAATTCCTACTTGAAGAAACACCCTCTCTCCTGCCCAGTCCTGATAGTCAGTCCATCCAACTGCGTCCTAGTGGTAGGAGATGTGGCAATAACCACCTTTCCAAAAGACCAGCTTACTGAGAGTGCTTTATACCTTATGGCCTACTATTATACCCTACACCTGACTTATCCAAAGTGTGTAGCCACTCTGCTTTCAGTCATACAGACGGAGGCCCTCTTAGCCAAAATCCATGAGAGAGATCTCACGTCGTCTTACAAGAAGAGCATGGCTGAGTGGAAAGCTTTTATTGGCCAATAAAACCAGTGGTCAGATATGGTGTAGGATAGCACTTCCTCTCTCCCTCCAAGGGTACTACAGTCCATGTTCACTGCTTTTGATTCTTGGTCGGAATTTGGCTAAGTTAGCCCAGTGTTAATTTGGGGTGCACGACAATATTAGCCAACATGCCGATATCCTGTGATGTTATATTTTTTGTGTGTTTGCACAATTCAGTGCAGATTCTGCTTAGTTTAAGTTTATTTTAACTTTTCAGTTAATATTAAGTTTAAACAACTAATTGTCCAGCAGATATAGTCACTAATTTAGGCGCATCTACTGTGAATGAGTAAATTGACTAAGCATTGGGATAAAAGTGAACATAGCGCTATCGGTTATTGTCCAGTTGAGTTGTAAAATATTCACATATTGGATATCTGCAAAAAGTCCAGTATGGTGCATCCTTAATGATGGTGTTAACAATGGTTAATGGTGTATTGAGGGACTAGTTCATGTAAGCCCAGAACCTTTAATTTGAATGTTACAATATTAAGCATTTGTATTAAGAATGAATGTCACAGGTGGAGCAGTTTTAGTGTTCCTAGTTTGTCTATATGCCTTGAGTGTGCCTGTGCAAAGCACAGATTTGGTACGTGTATTGAGGGGTACATTAGTCAGATGTTTGGATCTGGCCTTAACTCACTCACATATTTGGCATGTTCTGCTATGTTTTCATATTGCAGTTCCATAAATACTGTGAGCCAAACTGTTGAGGAAAATTATGCTGTTTCCCTTCTACGCAGTCCGCTGGGACTTTTTGCTGTTAAATAAAACAGAAAGTTGGTTAAATGCAAGACTAGTTTTCATTTTTTCAGTCTTATAAGAAGTAGCTAATGTCTTGAATCTAGAACAGTATTACTTTTGTAGAACTTACAATAAGGTAAATACACTTGAGATGATGACAGGATGGGAAATTACGGCTTATTATGGCAAAAGAGCACTGCCTAATACGAGTCAGGAATGCTAACTTCAAGACATTTTCTCTCAAAATGCCCGTTTCAAATCTTATTTCAAGTAGGTGGTGGACTTAAATCTAGAACAGTGTAACAATTATAGAACTAAAACTTAGTTAAATACACTTGAAACAAAAAGAAGATGCTACTTTTGAGGGGAAAATACTATTTTTGAGCATCACAAGCTTATGAGACACAAAACATCACGATACTAGTAAAATATAGCTAAAAATGAGTTTTCCCAGCTAATTTCAAGATCACTCTTATCTTGTAAGGCTTACATATGTCTTATTTCAAGAAATCTTACCAAGAGAATTTTCACTTGTTCCATTGGCAGATTTTTTTGCTTATTACAAGCAAAAATATCTTGTATTCATTTTTTTTTTGCTTATTTTTGGAGTGACCTTTTTTCCAGAGAACTTAACCCTAACTAAATGATCTGCATGAGAATAAACAGAGTTTAGTCTGACATTAATGTATCAGGGACGTCATACAGAATAAACACTGCAGAACCATAAATCTGTAGATTATTGTGATTAAAACGAGCATTTCATCTTGTGTTACAGTATGAAACGTTTAAAATCAGAGAAGAAGAAGGAAACCCAGAGGCATTCTGTCATTTTGTCTTCAATGACGTCATGGATCTGAAGGATGGAGATGGAATCAGTTCTGACGACATCAAGCTGACCCTGAAAGGACATGTGAAGGAGGGTTACCAGGTACCACTCTCACTTTAGTCAACTTTAAAGAGACCCTATTATGTGGCCGGGTTGGTTCAGTGGGTAGAGAAGACGCACATATACTGAGAGGTTTATGCCTCGACGCAGAGGTCCAGGGTTCAAATCCGACCTGTGACAAATTCCTAGCAAGACTTGGTTAATAACTCAAACTTGCTGAGAACAGAGACACCGCTTGTTTACATTAGACTCGAGCGGCCGGTTGCACGGTTACATTCGGTCTCGTTCAGTAGCCTGGTGCTCGGTCTATGGGTCTAGGTCTAGGTAGCTCATTTCCTGATTGATTCTACCACCACTCCAGTGGAGGCGCTAATGAGCTAGATTACTACACACACAGTAGCAGAAGAATACCAGCTACACACACAGTAGTAGAAGAATACCAGCTACACACACAGTAGTAGAAGAATACCAGCTACACACACAGTAACAGAAGAATACCAGCTACACACACAGTAACAGAAGAATACCAGCTACACACACAGTAGTAGAAGAATACCAGCTACACACACAGTAGTAGAAGAATACCAGCTACACACACAGTAGTAGAAGAATACCAGCTACACACACAGTAGTAGAAGAATACCAGCTACACACACAGTAGTAGAAGAATACCAGCTACACACACACAACGACACCAAAGCCAGTCTAGAAATTCTTTGACGGCACGAATGAGGTAAAAGAAAACAGGAGTGAGTCGGTTCATTGACGTATGGCACTCGATTCTCCCGGTTCAGGGACACGAGTCGGGTTAATTAACCGGCTCTTCAGTCAGTTCGTCAACAATACTTCGCGGAGCAGAAGATTTTTTTTTAAGTTCTTGTGCCACCCCCCATGTAACAAGAAACAATGCCGCCCCGGGCGGCTGTCTGGTTCGCCTGTGCAAAAAAACACTACTGATGCTGAGTGTGTTTCAATCTGCAGCGATGTTTAGCTCTGTGTACCTGTCTCTCTCTCTACCTGTCTGTCTCCTACTGACTGTGATGTTTAGCTCTGTGTACCTGTCTCTCTCTCTACCTGTCTGTCTACTACTGACTGTGATGTTTAGCTCTGTGTACCTGTCTCTCTCTCTACCTGTCTGTCTACTACTGACTGTGATGTTT
>NC_050188.1:25809624-25944624 GCF_008315115.2 Sander lucioperca
TAATCATGTGGTCTCTAGTTATTAGATGGTGAGTTCTGTAATCATGTGGTCTCTAGTTATTAGTTGAGGTCTGTAATCATGTGGTCTCTAGTTATTAGATGTTGAGGTCTGTAATCATGTGGTCTCTAGTTATTAGATGGTGAGGTCTGTAATCATGTGGTCTCTAGTTATTAGATGGTGAGTTCTGTAATCATGTGGTCTCTAGTTATTAGATGGTGAGGTCTGTAATCATGTGGTCTCTAGTTATTAGATGGTGAGTTCTGTAATCATGTGGTCTCTAGTTATTAGATGGTGAGGTCTGTAATCATGTGGTCTCTAGTTATTAGATGGTGAGTTCTGTAATCATGTGGTCTCTAGTTATTAGATGGTGAGGTCTGTAATCATGTGGTCTCTAGTTATTAGATGGTGAGTTCTGTAATCATGTGGTCTCTAGTTATTAGATGGTGAGTTCTGTAATCATGTGGTCTCTAGTTATTAGATGGTGAGTTCTGTAATCATGTGGTCTCTAGTTATTAGATGGTGAGTTCTGTAATCATGTGGTCTCTAGTTATTAGATGGTGAGTTCTGTAATCATGTGGTCTCTAGTTATTAGTTGGTGAGGTCTGTAATCATGTGGTCTCTAGTTATTAGATGGTGAGGTCTGTAATCATGTGGTCTCTAGTTATTAGATGGTGAGGTCTGTAATCATGTGGTCTCTAGTTATTAGATGATGAGGTCTGTAATCATGTGGTCTCTAGTTATTAGATGGTGAGTTCTGTAATCATGTGGTCTCTACTGACTAACGGAGGCTATACTGCCCTACAAAGGCAAAACGCCGTAACATCATGTTTGGTCAAAAATGAGTTAATGTCATTTTTGGGTTATTTGAGACCTCCTTTATCATATGAATAAATATCGTGAGTCAATTTGATTGTTTTAACGAGAAAGTAAAGGTCTATGACAACCGTAACATCCAAAACGATACGAGAAACCACAGCAGAACGCCGTTACGGCTCTTTGCCTTTGTTCCGGCACGCTGAAGTTGAGTTACGGTGTTCTGACTTTGTTTAGCCAGGCTTCAAGAGAGATGTTACTGTTCCGCCGTGATGTTCCTGTACTCTGGCTTCGTCATACTGTCAAAGTTTGCCGCTTTTAATTGTCACCAAACCACGTAACATACACACGACACATCTTTGAAATAAAGTGGCGATGGTTCAGATCTGTCAACGTCAGTGACAGCCGGAGCTAGCTAAATTTAATCTGTGTCACGTAGCGCTAACGGTGATGCTGACACACCTCCTCACTTGGCGGAGCCTCACATCAGACGCCGAAAACCAATTATTAAATACACAGGCATCCTACCTTTCCATGCAATCCGATATAATCCATGGAAGATATAATCCATAGCAATGCACGTCATCTGCTGTATCCACAACAATCCATACGTGTTTGTATTTCCTTCTTGCAGGTGTTCATGTCAGATGTTACACAAATCCATAATAGCAGCTAGTTATCGCTAACGTCCGTACAAAGTAGGCTAACCTAAATGGTCGGTCAACTCTGTCTATGTTATCTCTGAGTTAAAAAGTAGTAATCCAAGTCCAGTTTGTTGACTGTGCATCGTGAGCAGTTTGGTGGCCCTTAACCCTTAACCAGGGGCGGTTCTAGGACCAGACCTTTAGGGGGGCTCAGCCCCTGATGAGAATAGGACACGGATACAGTACCTTGCAAAAGTGTTAAACATAATATATTTATTGTTAAACAATAAATATACCTTTGTATTCAATTATAATTAAATTATCTTTATTGAGAAAATATTTATTGTATTTATTTATATTGTATACTGTACTGCAAAGTAACTTATCTGTCATACTGTTTAACTGTTAGTGTTGCTGCATTATCCTGATCATTATAGCACTAAATAGGAACAACCAAAGGTCTTCTATATCATTTAAAACTAATACCATGATGACTAGACCTTGGTTAGGTGTTCTTATAATGGATGGAAGTATGGTGAACAGCAAGCTAATATTGATTATATGTCAGTTATTGCCTTTTGCCTTTGCACGACTCCTTGTTTTTGGCACATGATACAAAGGCAGAGTACAGTAACTGCCAAACAAGGGTCAAAGGTCAGTTTTGAGCTCAAGATTTTTTTGCATACAAACATTTCTTCATTATAGCAACTAGTTGTCACATTTTGGGAGTCCTACCTATAATACTTTTGTCTGGACAAAACAGAAACTTTAAAGTTATTTTTCTCAGTTTCACACTCTAGCGAGTTAAGGTCTTTTGCCTTTGCAGGGCAGAGTAGTTATTAGTTGGTGAGTTCTGTAACCATCTGGTCTCTCGAGTCAAAGAAATAACGTGAAACCCAACTGATTATTGATTAATATCCTGATCAATCAAACATCTGTTTCCACGGTGACGTCTTCACATGTTTTAGGGTATCGCTCCTTTAGGACAGTATTAGTACTGTACTAATACTGTCCTAGTACTGGTATCGTTAACAGTAGTGTGGTGTCTTAAATAGTAATGCTGTGATGCTGTATGAAGAGGAATCCGCCGACACTGATCTTGATTATAAAAAGGTTTATTACAAACAAAGATTCAGCATCAATTTTACAAACTCCTGCAGGAAGCTTGGAGAATGACCAACTCAAATTCTTCCAAAAGTCGTTCTGCCTTTCCTTTGTGTGAGCAACGTATATATCCTATGCATTGTATCAACATAGGGCGTGATATGTGTGAGTACATGGTTCGACACAGAACTTAGCCAATCAATGCCTGTTATCTGGCACAACTCCAAAAAAGGTCTCTTCTGTCTTGGGGGGACCTCTGCTCATGTTAACAATTTCCAGATGTTCTCAGTAAGTGTAGAGTAAAGTTCATAGGACTCCCTTATAACAAACCTTTAAGCAAAGTTTATAGAAAGTTATAGAATGGTCATATACTACATATTTCCCCCCTTCGAGACTTAATAAAGTCTCGAAAAACAAGAAGAGTAGGAATAACATTTCTCATTATAACATGTTCCTTATAATATAACTTTCGGAGTGTAAACAAATTTATAGAATGTAACAAAATTTAATCGTTGGAGTGTGAGAGCGAAAAACCCATCTGGCAGCTGTCTTTCAAATAACCATCAATCAATCAAGATAGAAAAATTCTCTCATGTCCCTCTGCCTAGGCGACCACCTTAGTACTCCAGATCAATTAGAAAATAAATCTTTATCAATTTATGTAGAATTATGGTTTAAGCAAATACATGTGAAAACCTCAGAAAATGAAATAAAATCAAAACAATGTCCAAATTCAGGCAGGTCGAAAAAAGGACTTCTATTTCCTGCCTAGACCCCATTTCCCTAAGCGTCAACAAAAAAGAAAAACATCTGAGATCTCCATATATTCACTTCATGACAAAAACTTCATTCTTCAAACAATTGATGCAAGAATATTATACAAAGTATGTATTACTCTGCAAACATGTATATATATCAGACAAACACAGGAATGTAGTCCACTACATTGCAGCTTCTCAGCAATGTTGATGTGGTGAAATCTGAACAGATCCACACCATCCTGGTTCAGAAGTCTCCTAGTTCCTTCATATTGTCCATATTTGTATCTGAATCTCCCTCTGCACATTACCCCATATGCTCTGGAAGAAAAGAAAACACTGACCAGTATCGTTTGCAAAACAACACATGAAAATTAAAAACATCAAATAAGAATAAAAAATAATAATATCAAAAATAATATATGATAATATGAATCACATTCCAATTCCATTTCCCCCCTTTGATTAATAACAAAATCCAAAGAAATGTGAAAAAAAAACATACAGTAAAAAACTAAAAAATTAAACCAAACCCTCATTTTAAACAAAATGTCTAATTCCCTCTTCGCCGACCATTGATAGTCAGCAACAAAAGTTATCATTTCTAAAAAATAACTCTTATCCTGATGCAGCAATCACACCTTCAACAAATTAAATCAAACAAATCATAAACATCCCTTTTTAACACGTCTTGGTGTAGCCAATTGGGGATTAGAGAAGACCAAATTTATTTTAAGAGCCAATCATTTTATAGCATGTAATTACTTGCTTTTTACAAAGTACCACACAAAAGTCTCTCTTCACTGTTTGGTTACCAGATAGTGGGTGTAATAAATCTCCTCATGTCCAACTCTGTCAACCTCATCTATGTGACATTCCTGTTTAAATTAGACACAAGACAAACCAAGTCTGCTTGCTAATGTAATATGCAGAACAATCGTTCCTCTCCATTAAATTGTAATCACTATCAAAATTCAATGAACTACAGAGCTTCACTCTGGAGTTTTTATAAGTTATTTTACCTTTTAACTCTACAGACTTCATTAACACCACTGCAACGTATGCAGAATAGTGAAATTCAAATCAGATTTCTAAACCTCTGTATCAATAACAAAAGATGCTGATCCATCATTGGGCTATAATAACTGATTTCCATTCGCAAATCTTAGAGAGAAATCATGAACAAATGACTGGTACACTATAAACAACAAATTAACCAATGCAAACAACTTTTAATTTGAGTAGACTATATCTGTGATTGGGAGTTGTCTTATCTTTTCTCACATTATCACTGCTAATGTTTTTATGCATTCTCTATGCATTCCTATTTTACTTATAGTTACACAATTGGTCTAAGCTTACTTTTAACCAAATTCTGAGAACAGCACTCTTAATCTGCTGTTTGTAACAATTTTACATCATCCATCCTAATTCATACATGAGATTACTTCCCAATAAATTATCTGGGCAACAATCAAATAATAGAAACATCTTCAAAAGTTGTAAACTAAATGTCATTAGAGCACAAAAATAAAACAGTGAAATGTTCTTTTAACATTTCCTGACACAGCAACCAAAGTAGCATATTTGTCACTAGTCTTGTTAGAAGCTGTCACAGGAAAGTCATTACAAATTTAACATAATATATTTCACCAGATACTGACAAAATGTAAGGTTTTCATACCAATTTGCTTAATTTAGATGTCTTAACCCTTCACATAGGTGTATTCACATAGGAGTAACTCTATTTTAAAAGCAAAAATAATTACTTCTTTAGAGTAATTGTATTTTCAAATTGTGTGTTTGTCGGTGCATTACCTCCTTTTTATGTGTTGGTGCGTCAATGCGTCGATGCGTCAGAGCAAATCCGATCTCTCTCACTCCTCCCTCCTTCTCTGGTCAGTCTGCTGATGTCAACGCTCATCTGTGCAGATCTGTACTAACTTGTGACTGTCCTTGTCCTCAATTGTTGGATCTCTTTCTGGTCCTGATGACACCAGCTGACACCCCCTTTCAGATCTTCTGGGCATCTCTAGAATCTTGGTTCCGGACCCCTGTAAGGGTTCACCAGTCCTCCTCTGTAATTTACTCTGGAGTTTCTTCCTGGTCTATTACACTCACGGGCAAAGTGTCCATCCTGTCCACAATTAAAACACGCTTGTGGTGATTGCATAGAGTATGAATCAAATCTTCTTCCTCTTCCTCTGCCTCTCCAGTTCTGTATCTGTCCAAAAACTGGCTGTGGATATAAAACAACTGGAACCACTAGTGGTGGTTGGGGCAATTGCGGTTGGACGTGGCTCGGCTGAAGTTGTGGCGGTGAATGTTGATTTGGTGGGCATTGATTTTGCATAACCAAAGCCTGTTTCTTCTTCTTCTTATTCTCCACCAGCTGCATTTGATTGAGTGTTCTGGGAGTTTCTTGGTCTTGTTCTTTCTGCTCATTTCTATATAGCTTCACTTGACGGGCTATATGATCTGTATAAGCACCTTTTGCCATGCTTCCAAGTCCAATCACCTCTGCTAGTTTACTCCTTACTGGCAGGGGCAGCCCCTCCTGCAGTTTGGTTCGCAAAATTGACTGTTCCAGTTGGCTCACATCTGGATCATTTCCGGTAATATGTCTCCACACCTGATAAGCTCTTGTCACATAAGCTTTCGGATTTTCTTCTTGTCCCAATGGTTCAATCAGAACGTTATCTGGATGCACATTTGTTGGATACTCATCTCTCAGCGCTCTCCACAGACGACCTCTACTTGCAGTCAACAACTCAGGATCATATACAGAAGTCCCCACATAACGATTAAGTCTTGCTCTCTGGAAGATCTCTCCCATAGCTGGAATCCCAACAAGATTAGCCAAAAGTCTCTTGATATCTCCTATGGCAAACTGTCTTCCCGTCGTAATTTCTTCCAACTTTGCAATCCAAGGATGTGCTCCGTCTTGAAGAGTAGGCAATTTATCAAGAATATCTGACATATCGGTATTCTGCAAGGGCTTATACTCCAGATCTTGAATGATCACTGGAAGCCTCTTCTTCCTTGTGCCCCTTTGTCTTGGGCACAATGTATACTTCTTCTCCACTTTCTGGGATCCTGTTTTCAGCAATTTGTTCCTCTGTATCTTCAGCTTCTCAAAGTGTTCTTCCAATCGCTCCATGTCTCTTTCAATCTCTTCTATGCTAATCGCTGCAGGATGAAATCCTGTAGCTCCTCTGCTCTCCAAATCTTCATCGCTGTCTCCATCTTCACTTTCATAACACTCTTCTGAATCACTCTGATCATCATCATCATCATCATCCTTTGTCTTGCTAAACCTCAGTCTGCCCTTAGTTTCCAGATGTTTCATTTTCTTCTTACTTTTGGAGCTTGGATTCATCTTTATGGTTGTTTCAGCTTCTCAATTATTAGTTCATCTGTGAATGTTTCACCAAAGTACTTTGTAGGCATGTGTGACGTTACTTCTTTAATGTCAGTCTCTGGTCATGCCCTGAGAGCCATCTGGGTGTCCAATTCAGTCACTTAACCATGGACAGTTGTAAATCTGTCGCCCCTCCTTCTCTGCTGCTCCAGCTCCAGATGCAGTTTCTGGTGCAAGTGGGTGGGGGATGGGACCAAAGTTGACTACCAAATCAGCTTGTAGAGGAGTGAGACAGGTCTGCTCTGACATCCATCGAGGCACACTGAATAAACACAAAACACAACACCTCCGAGAAGCATTACTTGTACTTTAATCATACTCATTTTAGTTTTCTTGCTTCTAACCTATGACATCATTGATTCAAAATGTTGCTACAAAAATATTACCTAAGTAAGAAAAGTATCATAAAATATGTACTTAAAGTATCAAAAGTAACAATGTAGAAAAATCCTCACATTTCTGAAACTAGAAATGATCCCAACCGTCCTGTCAACTAACTAAGCATTTAAACAGCTAATCAGTTCAACTGGACTTATAGGCCTATATATTTGTTGAACAGTTTAACAACAATAAAACATCATATTCAATAAACATATGTTTGTTCTATTCATTTCTTATGATATGTCAGATTACAATAAAATCCAAAAGCAATTTGTCTTGAAAATTACCACTAGTCATTCCTGAAAATTACATAATTTATCTCTTTTCCCTAAGTTTTGGTGCTTGTGGTATAGCAGTTTTTACTATTTTCATCTAAACGTTTACCCTCCTGTAGATTGTAACCCCAATGCTACAGTTGTCTCTGTAACAATATTAGTATGAACTCCAGTATCCTAATTCAAAAGTACATTTATCTCTTTCTTTGTCTTTAACCAACTTAGTACCTATTGTACACTTAACTTTCTCTTAAAGTCATGCCTTTTTCCATTATCCCATAAAACTTTCTTTTCCCTTTCTACAGCATACACTTCTTCTCTTAGCTTTCCTGACCATCTTTTGTAACAATTGTTACCCATTATTAACTCTAACTGTTTGATTAGGATTGAATTACTCGCTGTTTCTTCACAGGAATTGGATTCATTCATTCTGTTTTCCACCTTCACAAATGTCACTCATTTCCTTGGTGCAATGACATAACCACACGTAACAGTAGGGAACTTTAGCAAAATCAAAAACAAAAATCAAATTTTGAATTGTTTTATTCAAAGTAAAATCATTTTAGATGCCTCGCCACTCAAAACAAGTGGTCCAACATTGTAAAATGGCAGAGGTGACAATCCTGAAGCCCATCAATCAGTCCTCTCATCTCTTACTTTCAATAGAGGTATAGAGGCTGGAATTTTCTTAATCCAGGGTGATCAATCACTGATATGAGTTCCAGCAAATCACCTATGCCAGCTATTAATCTCTCTTTTTTCCTTTTTCTTTCAGGCCTGAGACTTATTATCCTACTTTTATCCTCAAATCTTTCTCTCAATTTTTTCTTTTCATGCTACAGAAGCAAGCATAGTTAAGGCTTCCTAATTAGAAGGACATTTCAAATTCTAATGCCATTTCTCTAGGTGTTTTATGACATTTTCTCTCGCTTTTTTATTTATCTATCAACATAACTCTCATTTATAAATTTGATGGATCTTAATCGCATAGTTTCATAGTCAAGCAATAGATACTTTAATGTTTTACTGAGCTGCACTCTACCCCCCTTCTTCTTCAGCCGCTCCGTCTCTGCCCTTTAGTGCAGGTAAGGAGTGGCCTAAACTTTCTGTGAAAACTTGAATTCCTAGCATTCTTGGGCATGCGCAGATCAGTCAGCAGTGTGATTTCACAGTGAGTGGAACTCCACTGGAGTTAAGGAACCTAGGCTCACACTCAACCAAAAGAATAGCTGAAGAATCACTCAGCTTACTTTAACATAAAATTTCTTAATCTCACTAGTTTCAAAGCAGCAGATAATGCAAATAGCAATATGCTATCATAAAGCAGTTTAACAATCTCAAAAAAATCAGAGAAAACTTAATGATTCTTACAAATTCTCTCAACAGACAGACCTATTGTCTCTCCATTTTTCCCTTCAAAAGACCACATTAAAACAACAATGACACAGGACAAAACAAACCAACACAAAACATAAAACACAAATACTAGTTTGAAGCTTCTTATTTTACTATAGGTTAGCCTAATCTATTTTCACGTCCTCCAAAGGGCTCATAAATTATAGCAATTTCTGAAAACGTTCTCCTTCGAAGAAGACTCATAAGATTATTAAACAAAAGTCCTCCCAAAGAAGGCTCATACATTTTAACACTTTAGAAAACGTTCTCTTCAAAAAGAGACTCATATTTTTAGCCATAATGAACAGAATATCTTTCCTTACAGATAACTAAAACTCCTGTTCTCAACCAAAACATATATGTATATATATATCTAATATAGGATATCCTTATGACGCATGCACAGCCTATCACACACAGCAGAAACACCACTGTTCACACACACACACACACACCGCTGTTCACACACACTCTCTCTCATACACACAAAAGTCGACATCATTCATGCATGTAATTCCTAAAAAGAGTTTGCTTTCCGCCGTTTTATTTTTTTTTTGTCTGTTATTTTGCTACCTTAGGTATAGACGTCCAATAGCAAGTCTACCTCGAACATTATTCGTCAACAATGCATCGAGTGGTAAACTAACCATTGAACTGTTAGTCTACACCTCAGTTCTCAGAACTGGCTCAAACTTTTCACCTAATAAAAGTTCAAGACTACGGCCCATCCTATGATCGCCTTTTTTCAAAGGGCTTTTTATGTCAGATTAACGGCGTTATCCTTTATTCTTCGTTTTTGTTGGTTTCTCTTTATTGTTCCTGTTCTTTTCTGTATTCTTTCATTTTCTCTTATTTCCTTTTATCTTCTTATCACTTCTTGTTTTTATTTTCTCTTGTTTCCTTTTTCTTTATGTTGTTTAAGCCAAATTGCCCTGGCCAGGGTTAAACTGTTTTCTTTAATCCAATTTGCCTATTCCTTAAAATCTTTTCACATTGTCTATGTGAATATTCCTTAATCCCTTACTTTTTTCTCCCTTTTCTCTATTTCTTCACTTAAATTTCCTTTTCCTCTGTTTCTCTAACTTCCTTAAAGCCTTTGCTTTGTTTTCTTCTTATTTCTCATATGTTAACTCACACTTCCCCTGTCTGCGTTGATTTTAACACAAATAATTTAAAACGGAACCCCATCACACAGCAATCACTACACAAAACACACACAGGTTTGACACGGTGCAATCCCTCAACGCACACACAGAGCCACACATGAACTGACCAGCGCCCAAATAGTGAGAAAGCTCACCTCATAGTCGACCAATGAAGCGGGAGTCAGTCCCTGAGTGCCCATGATGAAACGATGACCTGGGAGATGCAACCGATCCCATCCTCGTCGCCAAAATTGTGGTGTCTTAAATAGTAATGCTGTGATGCTGTATGAAGAGGAATCCGCCGACACTGTTCTTGATTATAAAAAGGTTTATTACAAGCAAAGATTCAGCATCAATTTTACAAACTCCTGCAGATAGCTTGGAGAGACGACCACCCAAATTCTTCCAAAAGTCGTTCTGCCTTTTCTTTGTGTGAGCAACGTATATATCCTATGCATTGTATCAACATAGGGCGTGATATGTGTGAGTATATGATTCGACCACAGAACTGACCAATCCATGCCTGTTATCTGGCACAACTCCAAAAAAGGTCTCTTCTGTCTTGGGGGAACCTCTGCTCATGTTAACAGTTTCCAGATGTTCTCAGTGAATGTAGAGTAAAGTTCATAGGACTCCCTTATAACAAACCTTTAAGCAAAGTTTATAGAAAGTTATAGAATGGTCATATACTACATTGTTTAAGAAGCGGCCTTTTTGCCGCTGCTCTGGTTAAATAGGTCTTCCTTTGTTTGACAATCGTGGTGCATGAGTGTGCTCGCTCGGACCCCTCACGACCGCTCCGCATATCCCGTTTCACGGCAAAAGGAGATACTCTGTTTTTTTGACATTCATTGCTGCACTGGAGTGTGTTCGCTCCAGACGGCGCTACTTTATAGTGGCATTAAGTTATTTTCGCCTTAAGACAGCAGGGATTGTCTACATTGTAGCATCACTGTCAACAGTAACTGCACCTGGGACAGTGTGACACGCTTAACCAGGCTGCCTGCTTGCAGCATGAGTGAAGGCACAGTCAGTGACAATGTTTATGACCTGTGCTGACTGCCGGGCCCCTCTTGAGCCAGATGATGGCCACGACAGATGTCCTTCCTGCCTGGGCATTGACCACGTACGGCAGGGGCTAACTGAGCTGGCGTGCATGAATTGTGCGTGCCTAAGCCTGGCGGTGCGGTCAGCCAGACTGGCTCAGCTAGGGAGGACCACTGGGGCTCAGCGGCCTCCGCCACACAGTCCTCCACCCCCAAGTCCTCACAAGCGTAGACGGACTGAGAAATGTGAAAATCCTGGTACAGCCAAACGTAAAAAGGTTGCCCTGTCACAAAAAGTGGACAGTTTGACGTCTGAATTTGCACAGATTAATGCTCTCCTTCAGACATTACAGCCTTCAGGGGCAGGGGCAGGTAGTGGTCTCGCTACAGCCCAACGACGGTCACCACCGCCTACAGTATTATCACCAGCATTCGAAAGCCAGGAGGACGATGTCCTCTCCACTGGGAGCGCTTAACTCTTGGCCAAGTGGAGTATGTAGAGGGGGTGGGTGATGACCGGGCAGGCCAGGCCTTCAGCTGCTCTTGTCCTGGCTCTCGGGAAACAGGCAGTGATAGGGAAGGCTCAGAGAGCAGCCAGACATCGGTCAGGCCTGTTTTGAAGGTGGCACTAGCGCGCCTTGGGTTAGATGAGGCACCAGTCATAGTACCTCCTCAGAGTGCATTTTTTAAGACGCCTCCTAGGTCAACAGCTCTCTGTGTCCCACCATCAGCTCCATACATTGAGGAGCTTCAAAGGTCCCAGACGTCTCTCTCACCTTCCGAGTGACTGTAGGGCATTGGCGAACATGGCGGATGCGTCCAGCTATGGACTAGGCAATATGCCCAATGTAAAGCCGGCTGTTGCGGCCCTTGTGCTGTCACCTGACGAAGCACTCAGGCCCAACGCTCGCTGTCCCCGGCCGCAGTGCCGCTTGACTGATGATTCCATCGTCAGGAGCTATGACACGGCGGCACACATGGGACGTATTGGAAATTCTATGTCCCACTTCACCCTGGCCCTGTCCCAGTCACTACAGGACTCGGATGCAGACCCGTCTATTCAGAGGTTAAGTGATGCCTCCCTGCAGGCATTTGCCTACATGAGCAGGGAGCTAGGATGGCTTATGTCCCCACTGACCCTCGCTCGACGCCAGATATGGCTGGCCCAGTCTCCGCTTTCGGAGCCATGCAGAAGGGCACTCCGTTCCCTTCCGGTTGTTCCTGGGGAACTGTTTGGCCCTGCAGCACAACAGGCTCTGGAGCGTAGTGTACAGGTTACACAAGCAAGACGGCAGTTTGCAAGACGGCAGTTTGCAAGTCTGCGCCGTGAATACCCCAGTGGCCAGAGGCCCTGTTCATCCAGAATTTCAGCAGTACCACAGCCAGCCGTCCAGCAGGTGACGCGACGCTCTGGACGATTTCAGCAGCCTGATCCTGCCCAGCCCCCTTGCTTTCCACAACGGGGCCAGACCTCTGCCCGTCGCCCCTCCAGGCATCAGAGGGGGCGGGGGGGTAGACAATGATCACACAGTCGTGGCGGTCGGATGCTTCACCAGCCAGCAGCTCAGATGCTGGGAAGCGTTAACATCAGACCCCTGGGTTGTGACGACCCTGTCCCAGGGTTACACCATACAATTCCGACGCCGACCGCCAGGATTCCGTGGGGTCAAGATGACCGTGGTCAAGGATCCGACCAAGGTCCTGGCCCTACGCCAGGAGATCTGGGCTCTCCTGGAGAAGGGAGCCATCGAGCCGTTAGACACGCATACACAGAATGGTGGCTTCTACTCCACGTACTTCGTCATACCAAAAAAAGATGGGGGCCTCCGCCCCATACTGGCCTTGAGGCCTCTCAACGACCATCTCAAGGTACTAAGATTTCACATGTTGCGTACTGTAGAGGTCTTACAGGGCATTCGACAGAACGACTGGTTCACTACCATCAATCTGAAGGATGCGTATTTTCATGTCCCCATTGCACTTCACCACAGGCAGTTTCTTCGCTTCGCGTTCGAGGGAAGGGCGTTCACCCGGTGTGTGGCGGCAGCACTAGCTCCACTCCAAGCCCAGGGCATGCGTATTTTCCCTTACCTGGACGACTGGCTCGTATGCTCCCAGTCGGAGGCAGATGCCCTCAGAGATTCTGCGTTGCTAATATTCCATATTACCAGGTTAGGGCTGACTGTAAATTACAAAAAGAGCTCCCTGGTCCCCAGTCAGCAGATAGGATTCCTCGGTATCCAGCTGGACTCCCAGGCAATGAGGGCTGTTCCCTCTCAGCGACGGACCAGCAGTATCTGCCAGGTAGTCAGGCACTTCAGGGGAGGCAGAGCTCTGACTCTCAGAACGTTTCAGAGACTGTTGGGGATGCTCGCAGCAGTCTCCTCTGTGGTCCCACTGGGCCTCCTGTCATTGAGACCCCTCCAAATCTGGGTGAACAGCCTTGGTTTACATCCCACTCACCACAGACACAAGTTGGTCAGGGTCACTGCCAGCTGTCTGAGACATTTACAACCCTGGAGGACGGAAACGTATCTCGTTCAGGGTGTCCCCTTAGGGTCTATACCTTCCCGAAGAGAAGTAGTGACTACAGACGCTTCCCTAGAGGGGTGGGGTGCTGTATGGCAATGTCGGACAGTCAGAGGCCAATGGAATCTTTGGCAGCAGGGGCAGCACATAAATGTGTTGGAGTTACATGCGGTTCTGCTTGCCCTACAGCATTTCCTCCCAGTGCTGGTAGGGAGGCATGTACTTGTCAGAACAGACAATATGTCGGTGGTCTACCACATCAACCACCAGGGGAGCACCAAAGCCATGCAGTTCATGGGATTGATTCGGCAGCTTTTGCTGTGGGCTCACCCTCGCCTGCTGAGCCTGAGGGCAATGTACTTACCAGGCGCACAGAACTGGGTTGCAGATCTCCTGTCCCACCAGTGCCCCCATCCGGGAGAATGGAGACTTCACCCAGAGGTTGTACAAGCCATCTGGCACAGGTACGGCATGGCGGAAGTAGATCTTTTTGCCTCCCAGGCAATGACACACTGCCCCCTCTGGTTTCCTTTTGGGGAACCGAGTCCCCTAGGCCAGGATGCACTGGCACACGCATGGCCCATGCAGCTGCTGTACGCTTTCTGCCATTAATATTGCCAACACTGGACAGGGTGTCTGCAGCGGGACACGAGATACTGCTAATAGCCCCCAGATGGCCAGGAAGAGTATGGTTTCCAGTGTTACACCAACTTCTACAGGGAGAGCCTTGGTGCCTTCCGGTGCGACGGGATCTCCTCTCACAGTTGGATGGCCAAATCTGGCACCCAAACCCATCTCGGCTGAAACTTTGGGTCTGGCCTCTGAAGGGCCGGATCCATTGATAGGGCTCTGTGAGCCAGCAGTGGTGCGGACTATTCACAGTTCTCGGGCACTCTCCACCAATGTGCTCTATACTAATAGGTGGAAGCTGTTTGCCAAGTGGTGCCGAGCTCAAAATCGGGAGCCAACACAATGCTCCATACCGGGTATACTCAGTTTTCTCCAGTCACTCCTTGATTGGGGCCTCGCAGCCTCCACAATCAGGGTGTATATTGCCGCCATCTCCTCTATGCACAATAGAGTGGGGGGCGTGACTGTTGGGTCCCACACTCTGGTGACCCGCTTCCTAAAGGGGGCTCAGCGATTGAGGCCTCCTCGGCGAAACCCAGTGCCCTCCTGGGACTTGCCCCTTGTTTTGCGTGCACTGTGCAAACCCCCGTTTGAACCCCTGGGGGGTATAGAGTTGAACTGGCTGTCCATGAAGACAGCCTTTCTCTTGGCCATTACATCAGCAAAGCGGGTAGGAGAGCTACATGCTCTTTCCATGAACGGAGAGTGTCTGCATTGGCATCCGGGGGGTACGGAAGTAACTTTATGGCCGAACCCCTCTTTTCTCCCAAAGACTTTTTCGTTCTCATACATCAACCATCCTCTTAGGCTGGCAGCCTTTGAACCCCGAGATCGGGGGTCTGAACTAGGGTTGAGCACGGAGCTTTTGTGCCCTGTACGGGCACTCCGTATTTATCTTCAGGAGACCGCCCAAATCCCGCAGTCTGACGCATTGTTTGGACAGGGCCAAGACGGGGCCTTGCCCTGTCCAAACAGCGGCTGTCGAGATGGATAGCCGAGACCATCGGTCATGCTTACAAGTGCAGTGGTCTTCCAAGCCCTTCTCATGTTCGGGGGCACTCCACCAGGAGTGTGTCTACATTGTGGGCAGTCCTGCGGGGTGTGCCCCTCTCTGACATTTGTGCAGCAGCTTCATGGGCCTCACCCTGCACATTTGCTAGATTCTACAGGGTTAATGTTGTACCGCATAACCCAGTGGCTGCAGCGGTACTTCCTACACCTTCGCAGCATCCCTAACAGGCAGGTAACAATTCCTCCTGACTTTGTTGATATTAGCCATCCAGGTGCTGAAAGCACCGCCTCTGGCGGTCAGTAGAAACGAAATAGAACGATGGTTACGAATGTAACCGCGGTTCTATGAGTTTCGGATGACCGCCAGAGCTCGGCAGTCACTCGGAATATCCACGAGAAGATTGCCAAGAGGTCACTTCCTGGGTGGGCCTGCCCTTTGTGCATACACAGGGCATACGTCACCCAGGTCACAGGTGACTTTGTTGATACAAACACTCGACCTGCACATGCGTGCGATGGATATCCAGGTGCTGAAAGCACCGCCTCTGGCGGTCATCCGAAACTCATAGAACCGCGGTTACATTCGTAACCATCGTTTTCTGTCTTGTCATGTCCAGTTTTACTTTCTGTTTTCCTGCCTTTGTTGATTACTCTGTCTCTCTAATGTGTTTCACCTGCTATGTCACCTGCCCCTCGTTACCTCATTACCCAGTGTATTTAGCCCATGTGTTTCCGTTGTCGTTTTGTGTCCGTTGCCCTGGCTACATGAGTTTGTGTTCCTCGTTCTTCTCGGTTATATTCTGTCAGTTTGCCTTGTGTTTTTTTTTTATTTTACCCTCTGAGTGTTTTCTAGTCTCTGTACTGCCGCTTTTTGTTATAATAAATCCTTGTGTTCAAACTTTCTGCCTGCCTGCCAGCCCTCTCCCTGCGTTTGGGTCCACTATCCCCCGCTCACCCACAACAGAGCGATTCAACCAGCATGGACCCAGCAGTGTGGAAATTTGAGCCTTTTTTTCACCCTTTCGACTATGATGGGGAAAAGTTGCTGAGGATGTTTCGGGGACTGCATAGAAAAAACCCCATCCTGGCCAAAAAACCCCATTCTGGCAGGCTACTGCCTTTGGCCTTCCCTACATCGAGCCTGTCAATCCCCTAGAGCCCGAGCTGCCCAGCGTTCCCGAGCTGACGTGCAACCCTTCTGTTCCGAAGCTGACGTGCAACCCTTCTGTTCCCGAGCTGACGTGCAACCCTTCTGTTCCCGAGTTGACGTGCAACCCTTCTGTTCCCGAGCTGACGTGCAACCCTTCTGTTCCCGGGCTGGCTTGCAGCTCTACTGTCCCTGGGCTGACATGTAGCTCTCCTGACCCTGGGCTGACGTGCAGCTCTCCTGACCCTGGGCCGACGGTCAGCTCCCCTGAATCCAGGCTGGCTAGCAGCCTCTCTGAGCCCCGGCTAACTAGCAACCCCCCTGAGTCCCAGCTAGCTAGCAGCCCACCTGAATCCAGGCTAGCTAGCAGCCCTCCTGAGCCCCGGCTGGCTAGCAGCCTCTCTGAGCCCCGGCTAGCTAGCAACCTCCCTGAGTCCCAGCTGGCTAGCAGCCCCCCTGAGTCCCAGCTAGCTAGCAGCCTCTCAAATTCCCCGCTGGCTAGCAGCCTTCCTGTGCCCTGGCTGGCTAGCAGCCTCCCTGAGTCCCAGCTAGCTAGCCACCCCCTGAGTCCCGGCTAGCTAGCACCCCCCCCGAATCCAGGCTAGCTAGCAGCCTCTCTAAGCCCCGGCTAGCTAGCAGCCTCTCTGAGCCCCGGCTAGCTAGCAGCCTCCCTGAGCCACGGCTAGCTAGCAGCCTCCCTAGTGTCCCCGAGCTTCCTAGTGTTCCAGCACTGCCCAGTGTCCCCGAGTTTCCTAGTGTCCCCGCGTTTCCTAGCATTCCCGAGTTTTCTAGTGTTCCCAGGTTGTCCTATGTCCCAGATCCCGGGCTGGCTAGCAGCCCCCCAGATCCCTGGCAGGCTAGCAGCCTTCCAGATCCCCGGCTGGCTAGCAGCTCTCCTGATCCCTGGCTGGCTAGCAGCTCTCCTGATCCCCGGCTGGCTAGCAGCTCTCCTGATCCCCAGCTGGCTAGCAGCTTCCCAGATCCCCGGCTGACTAGCTGCCCCCCTGAATCCCGGCTGGTGTCCAGCCCCCCTGAACTGGCTATAACCGCCCCTGAGACTTTGCCGGTTTCCGGCACCCCTGAGGCTTCCTGGGAGACTCCCCCAGTGACTTTGCTGGTCTACGGCGCCCCTGAGACCGCCCCTGAGACTTTGCCGGTCTCCGGCACCCCTGGGACTGCCCCTGAGGCTTTGCCGGTCTCCGGCGCCCCTGAGACTGACCCTGAGACTTTGCCGGTCTCCGGCGCCCCTGGGACCGCCCCTGAGACTTTGCCGGTCTCTGGCGCCCCTGAGACCACCCCTGAGACTTTCCTGGTCTCTGGCGCCCCTGAGACCGCCCTTGAGACTTTGCCTGTCTCCGGCGCCCGAGACTGCCCCAAAGACTTTGCCTTTGTCCTGCCCCCCAGAGACTTTGCCTGTGTTGGTCAGACCTACTCCTGCCCCTCGTGTCCTGTCGGCGGCCAGGCCGACTCCTGCCCCTCGTATCCTGTCGGCAGTCAGACCGACTCCTGCCCCTCGTGTCCTGTCGCCGGTCAGGCCGACTCCTGCCCCTCGTGCCCTGTCGGCGGTCAGACCTACTCCTGCCCCTCGTGTCCTGTCGGCGGCCAGGCCGACTCCTGCCCCTCGTGCCCTGTCGGCGGTCAGGCCGACTCCTGCCCCTCGTGTCCTTTCGGCGGTCAGACCCACTCCTGCCCCTCGTGTACTGTCGGCACCCCAGTCAACCTCTGCCCCCATTGCCTGGCCCAACGGGGGCTCCGCCTTGGCTGACCTGCTCGGCCCCCGGAGGGGCGCTGCCCTCGACGTTCAGTTCGGCCGCCCAAAGGGACTCGCCTACGGCGACGGCCGCTTAAGAACCCTCGACCAGGCCGGCCGCCTGAAGGAGTCGTCCTTCGCCACCGGCTGCCAGAAGGCCTCTGCCTTCGTCGCTGGCGGCCGGCTTCAGCCTTCGCTGCTGCTCTCTATGGGGGGGGGCTCTGTTGTGGTTTGGGACATTTCTGTTACCTGTTAGTACATTTCTGTTGCCTGTATTATGATTTCTGTATGTATCCTGTTTTGTATATTTCTGTTGTGTATATTTCTGTTTAGTTATCTCCCAGTTTAATATGTAGGTTTCTGTTTACCCTGTCTTGACTGTGTTCTGTGTATTGTGTATTTCTGTTTCCTGTTTTATTTTGGTAGTCTGGTTTTCTGTCTTGTCATGTCCAGTTTTACTTTCTGTGTTTCCCTGCCTTTGTTGATTATTCTGTCTCTCCTAATGTGTTTCACCTGCTGTGTCACCTGCCCCTCGTTACCTCATTGCCCAGTGTATTTAGCCCTTGTGTTTCCTTTTTCTCTTGTTGGATCGTTTTGTGTCCGTTGCCCTGTCTGCGTGAGTTTGTGTTCCTCGTTCTTCTTGGTTATATTCTGTCAGTTTGTTTCAGCCTTGTGGTTTTTTTATATTTTACCCTCTGAGTTTTTTCCTAGTGTTTTCCAGTCTCTGTACTGCCGCTTTTTGTTATAATAAATCCTCGTGTTCAAACTTTCTGCCTGCCTGCCTGCCCTCTCCCTGCGTTTGGGTCCACTATCCCCCGCTCACCCACAACACATTCGACAATATTGACCATCCTATTACAGAGATTGGAACATTTAATTGCCATTAAAGGAATCACACTAAGCTGGTTTAAGTCCTATTTCTCTGATCGATCTCAATTTGTTAATGTTAACAATAAATCCTCCAGGTACGCTAAAGTTAGCCATGGCGTTCCACAAGGCTCAGTGCTTGGACCAATTCAATTCTCCTTATATATGCTTCCCCTAGGCAATATTATTAGGAAACACTCAATTAACATTCACTGTTATGCGGATGATACCCAACTATACTTATCAATCAAGCCGGACGAAATCAGTCAGTTAGCTTAACTTCAAGCATGCATTAAAGATATAAAATCCTGGATGACCTACAATTTTCTGATGTTAAACTCAAACAAAACTGAAGTTATCGTGCTGGGCCCTAAACACCTCCGAACCTCATTATCCAAAGATATAGTTACTCTGGATGGTATTGCCCTGGCGTCCAGCACTACTGTCAGAAATCTAGGAGTTATTTTTGATCAGGATATATCCTTCAACACCCACTTAAAACAAACCTCAAGAACAGCTTATTTTCGTCTTCGTAACATTGCCAAAATTAGGCACATCCTGTCTCAAAACGATGCTGAAAAACTACTCCATGCATTCGTTATTTCCAGGCTGGACTACTGTAATTCCTTACTATCAGGTTGCCCAAATAAGTCCCTTAAGACTCTCCAGCTGATCCAGAATGCTGCAGCACGTGTTCTGACAAGAACTAAGAAAAGAGATATTTCTCCTGTATTAGCTTCTCTGCATTGGCTTCTTGTGAAATACAGGATTTATTTTAAATCCTTCTTCTGACCTACAAAGCTCTGAATTGTCAATCACCATCAAATCTTGAAGAGCTCATAGTACCTTATTGTCCCAGTAGAGCACTGCACTCCCAGAATGCAGAGTTACTTGTGGTTCCTAGAGTCTCTAAAAGTAGAATGGGAGCCTGAGCCTTCAACTATCAGGCTCCTCTCCTGTGGAACCAGCTCCCAGTCCGGGTCCAGGAGGCAGACACCGTCACCACATTTAAGAGTAAACTTGAAACTCTCCTCTTCAATAAAGCTTATAGTTAGGGAGTGAGGAGTTGCAGCGTCCGCCTAGACCGGCCCACCTTATTCTCATCATAGTCGTCAGATTCATTTACCATATAATTAATAATATAATCAGAGTAGAGGGAGGCAGGCCAGTAAAGCCCGATCTGATTGGGGAGAGTTCTAGCCCGACCAGGCTCCTCTCCTTAACCTGTCTCTCTTAGTTATGCAGTTATAGTTTTAGGGTGCCGGGGGGCTTCCTTCCTTTGACACACTGAGCTTCTCTCTCCTCTCTCTTTCCATTTGTGTGCATACATGTCCCTGAAATGCTTGTTACTAACTTAGTTCTGGGGAGGTTATTCCCCGGAGTCCTTATGTTGTTTTTTTTTTCACCCCGCATGTTTCCTTGGATTAAGGTGGCACCAAAATCATGGTTGTAGCTGTCGCCATGGTCCTGCTGCACGCCCTGCTATGCCCTGTTACACCCTGCTACGCTCTGCGGTGCCCTGCAGTGCCCTGCTATGTCCTGCTACACCCTGCTACGTCCTGCCATGCCCTGCTATGCTCTGCTGTGCCCTGCTACATCCTGTAACACCCTGCAGGGCCTTGCTATGCCATGAACTACTACAACTACTATTTCTAGTCCATTATCTTGATTGTGACTACTATTGCCACTATTCATCACACCCCCAACCAGCACCTTCAGACACCGCCTACCAAGAGCCTGGGTCTTTCCGAGGTTTCTTCCTAAAAGGGAGTTCTTCCTCACCACTGTCACACTAAATGCTTGCTCTTGGGGGAATTACTAAAATTGTTGGGTCCTGTTGTGTCGTAACAGTAACAACTCTGTCTTGGCTTAGTCACTTTACTTTATTCCAACCAACATGAGCAGGTAGTGTGTCAGCCTACATGTGTCTATCTCGCCATTCCTCTTCTTCTTCTCTCTTATACTATATTTACTTCTTTTACTCTAAACTGGATTTATTGTGCACAGCGCCACCTAGCGCTAAGGTTGAAACACCACAGGTCCTTGTATATTATAGAGTGTGGTCTAGACCTACGCTATCTGTAAAGTGTCTTGAGATAACTCTTGTTATGATTTGATACTATAAATAAAATTGAATTGAATTGAAATTGGTGAAGATAGGTGGCTTCTAGTACCTATGAGATAATACAATATTGTTCATGAAGGTACATCTACGATCTGGTATAATGTGATGTGTCATTGGTTTGCTACCACCGTTAAAGGATGCCTTTCATTGTCGGCAGGATTATAACCTGCGCGAGGAGACCCCAATGGATTTCTAGTCCATCATCTTAACCACTCGGCCACAACAACCCACAATGTGGTGCTATACCAATTTGCACAAATGTTCATAACCTTCTCAATTGGTTAGTAAACATGCAACAGTATAAAATCACAGGAAGAAATTGACTGCGATGGCTGGGAATCGAACCCAGGTCAACTGCTTGGAAGGCAGAATTTTCTAGGAACACATGATTACAATTTTGAAATACGAAGTTTGGGTCTTCTGGGAAAATTGACTGTGATTTTTGCATTAATCGCCATTAATGCAAGAGGTCACAACAACCTACAACACTGCTATACAAATTTGCTCAAATGTTTGGATCCTTCTCAATTACTGAGTAAAGCAGGGCGCGAAATTATGAATCCCACTATGGCCACGCCAAGACCCATTGGCGTGGCCATAGTGGTCGATTGGTTGGGGTTAGGCATTTGACCTTGAGTGGTTAAGGTTAGGATAGCCGATTGGTCAGGTAAGCATGGACGCCTGGCCAATAAATGCTAATGAAGGGCAGGTCTTAGCGTGGCCATAGTGGGATTCATAATATCGCAAGCAGGACATGGGTAAAGTGCACAGAGATGTTAAACGCTTGTTAAGTTAATCTTCCACTTTGCTGCCTTTGTAATACTTGTTGCATTCTTTCATTTCCTTTGGGAATTGAACCCAGGTCAACTGCTTGGAAGGCAGCTATGCTCACCACTATACCACCATACCAATAGTAAATCATGCAACTGATCTCGGCATTGAGACTGACAATAAATGCTAAGAGATGCATTGGTGAAGATAGGTGGCTTCCAGTACCTATGAGATAATACAATATTGTTCATGAAGGTACATCTGCGATCTGGTATAATATGATGTGTCATTAGTTTGCTACCACTGTTAAAGGATGCCTTTCGTTGTCGGCAGGATTCGGACCTGCGCAGGGAGACCCCAGTGGATTTCTAGTCCATCGCCTTAGCCACAATGTGTTGCTATACCAATTTACACGAATGTTCATAACCTTCTCAATTGGTTAGTGAACCCGGACACGGGTAAAGTGCAAATCGCATTGCACTGCCTGTGTCTGCGGATCCTCGTGGAGGCTGCTTGATTGATTGATATGCTTTCTTATTTGTACCATAACAGAGATCTAATGTTTTATCAATCTTGGTTGGGCAAGTAACTTAATAATACAAGTTATTTAAGAAATTTTCTAGGAAAACCTGATTACAATTTTGAAATACGAAGTTTGGGGCTTTTGGGAAAATTGACTGATAATTGATTGATTATTGCATTAATCGGCATTAATACAAGGAGGTCACGACAACCTACAAAACTGTGCTATACAAATTTGCTCAAATGATCGGATCCTTCTCAATTGCTGAGTAAAGCAGGACATGGGTAAAGTGTGCACAGAGATGTTAGACGCTTGTTAAAGGACAATTCTGGCGCAAAACGAACCTAAGGGTTAGTAACAGATGTGTGCCCACTCTGTCGTTCTCTGGGACATGTTTTCATGCTAATCGAATGTGTTTGTAGCTTGAAAGAAGCTAGCGCAGACCGCTGATTAGCTTACAACGCTAGTATTCGTGGCACAGGGAAAGTAAAAACAAATTATTAGCTAATTATAGCTATTGTGGTATCTTTAGTTTCGATGCTGTGATGCTGTATGGCGGAGGAATTCGCTGACACTGAAATATCTGCTTCATATATTTCCAAATCTTTCTGTCATATTTTTAATAGACGCTTAATCAGCGGTGTTTGTCCAACATTATGGAAAGAAGGAAAGATTTTTCCTATTCCAAAAGACAAAAAGTCAACTTTTAATGGTCCAAACAGCAGGCCTATATCTTACCTGTACTTAGTAAACTTTTAGAAAAAACTGTGTCTGTGCAAATTCAAGAATATCTTTCTGTAAATGGTTTAACATCTATGTTCCAACATGCATACAGAGCCGGTCACTCTACTGGAACCGCTATGTTACAAATGTCTGATAGCTGGCTGACATCAATTGACCGGTCGATGCTTGTGGGCACAGTTATGCTAGATTTCAGTGCTGCTTTTGATGTGATTGATCATGATCTCTTAATTGGTAAACTTAGTTGTTATGGTTTTAAACGCTCAGCTATTTTGTGGTTAAGTAGTTACTTGTCAGGTAGATCACAGAGAGTATATTACAATGGCACTTTTCAAATAGCAAGGCGTTAGACTGTGGAGTTCCACAGGAGAGTTGCCTAGGGCCTCTTCTTTTTGCAGTTTTTACCAATGATCTGCCGCTTGCAATTGGACAAGCAAGTTTAACAATGTATGCTGATGATTCTACCCTCCATTATGCTGCATCTATATGTTCTGAGCTTAATCAGGTTTTATCTAGGGAGCTCAACATGGTACTAAATTGGATAAAATCAAACAAACTTGTGCTAAATGCATCAAAAACAGTCTCTATGGTATTTGGCTCTAAATATAAATTAGCACAAGGGCCTAAATTGAATCTTGAAGTTGCAGGTCAATCTATAAAACAAGTAAATAAAGTTAAGCTTTTAGGACTACGGCTTGATAGTGCATTGTCGTGGTCTGATCACATTGACTATATGGTTACTATGATGGGAAGAGCAGTTGCCACTACTAGGAAATGCTCACCATTTCTACCATCTTCTTTATTAAGGCAAATTGTTTGCTCTCTAGTTCTATGTCACTTAGATTATTGCTCAGTAATCTGGTCATCTGCTTCAAAAACCCAAATTAGAAAACTTCAAGTAGCACAAAATAAAGCTGTAAGACTTGTTTTAAAGTGTAATTTTAGGTCCAATGTAGTTAAAATGCATGAATGCCTTAAATGGTTGAGTGTTGAAAAAAGATTATTAGCCAATGTGCTTACTTTGTTGCACTCTATTGTTCAAAGTCAGACACCATCATTTATTTTTGATAACATAACATACAGTTCAGATATCCACACTTTTAATTTAACAAGAGGAGCCAGTAGGGGGCAGATGATGTTACCTTTACCAAAATCCAATAACTTGAAAAAAACTTTTATTTACAGAGCAAGTTCTTTGTGGAATAAAATCCCTAGTAACATTCATTTTATCACAGGAAAGGACCATTTTAAAAAGAAAGTCAAATCTTACCTTCATTTAAATTACCTATTATGAGGTTTCTGATTGTGTGTCTTTGTCAATGTAAACAACCTTAATGTTAGCCATGTAATATATTATAATATATAACTTTGTTTTCAAGATATTTCTTTATTTGCTTGGTTTGTTATTGTTTTCATTTAATTATATTTGTTTTGTTTTTTTGTTACTTAGTTTTGTTGGCAGATATTGTTGCATGTATTTTATTTTATTTTTTATTTTAATTTTTTTTAATCTTTATTTTTGTATATGTTATGAAATGTTTTAATATTGTTTGATTAAATGTAGTGTTGGACCCCAGGAAGACTAGCTGGTCGTCAAGGCGTCAGCTAATGGGGATCCTTAATAAACTAAACTAAACTGTTCTTGATTATAAAAGGTTTTATTACATCAAGTTTTCAGCATCATGCAAGCCCTGCAGAGCCCGGAGAGGCACAAAGTCCGAAAATGCACACTCTGAGGTTTTTCTGTTCAGACATGAGAATATGTACCCTGTGCTTTGTGTAACATGAGACGTGGTGATGGGGGGTAGGTAAGTCCAGGTCCTGGGGCCAATCAATCAGTAGTCCACATTTGCCCCAGCAGAGCTATTTCCTCTGGAATGTTGCCCTCTGACCTGATGCCTCAGCTAAGTGGAACCATGTGTACTATAACAAGGACTTAAGTCAAAGCTATATGGCTTTTCAGATACTACACTATTTATACCACTAAAAAGGCTCAAAATATCACCAAACTTCAACGGTAGCATAATGAGGGTCCCTAAATGTTAACCGAAGAATTGAGAACATTGTAAGTGTACAGACAGTTTATTGAACGAAGAGCTGCGGGAGCTCCGTGAGTCTCACGGCAGTTTGTGTAAATGTTACGTTCATTTTAATCTATTGATACGTGTTCACGGGGACATTTTTCTTGTTTTTTTCGTGGTGGCCAGCACGAAATACACTACAGGGAAAGGACGCCTCACATGCCGGGTAGACGGGCGCTGGGGACGCGCGACAATAACGGGACGGTTGTGATTAGGAAAACAACGGGAAACAAAACGCCATACGTGGGACGCGATCCCCACTCGCCCGGGTGAAAGTCCTGTGTTGTTTGACGCGATCCCCGCTCACCCGGGTGAAAGTCCTGTGTTGTTTGACCCATCCACCACCCCGACCAGCCTCCCTACGCAGATTTTCGGCTTTTTATACTACTCCCTACCATTTTCATGCTGTGACCACGAAATATGCTTCCCATTGAAATACATTACTTCACATTTTCGTGCTGGCCACCACGAAAAAAAACAAGAAAAACGTCCCCGTGAACACGTATCAATAGATTAAATAACGTGACCATTTCACGAACTGCCATGAGACTGGGCTACCGTGAAAGGGCTACGAGAGAGAGAGAGCTACTGGTAGTCAATGCCGCAACACAGCCTTGTACTTCGGGAAGATGGTGGTGACCTGTGGACATTGTGAAGCTATGGCCACCGAACAGGAGTGTCTGTGTTGCACGGAGTATGACCTGTTGCGTCGCGACACCCAAGAGACGCAGTGTTTTGTACAGTTTGAAGATTTCCCCTCTCTGATAAACAGGGCTGTACTTACTCCCAAAAATAAGAAAAAGAAAATTGGAGACGGCAACCCAGACCGGAGGGATCAGATGGACAGTTATCCACTGAGTAAGTACACTAGGAAAGTTATGTTTTACATAGGTGCGATTATTTCAGATATATTGAGCAAATTGCTTTTGATTTTAGTTTGCATCGCCAGCTGTAAGTCATGACTAATTTTCAAGACGGCGGCCACATGTAAACATGAACGCGAGTGTCTTTATAATTTATCTTTTCTAGGGTGACTAGACATCCCAGTTTGACTGGGACAGTCCCGATTTTGAATTGCGTGTCCCGAGTCACTACAAAAGCCTGTCAGGACGCTAAAATGTTCCGGTTTACACCAACCACTATGACATTGTCCTGGTTGTCAGCGATTACATAGCCGACGTGGTCTTATTATAGCCCGATCATTAACTAAACCCATGTAGAAACACTAATAAAGCGTCCAGCGTATGATTTTTAAAAATGTGTGTGTTGTAGTTTTGGACATTTCTGTTGCCTGTTTATATATTTCTGTTGCTGCAGAGTGGCCTTTTCTTCGGTGGGTGCCCAGTTTTTCCTTTTTCCTTTTTGCTGCTTCCTACGGACTTGGAAAAATGGAACCAGCCCAGTCTACGTCAGATGAACTGTACAAGTTAATTTGTGACCTGATTGAGCTTAAAACCATGTGGAAGGAGGCTGACAGTGATAACCAAAAGGAGGCTATTCTGTCATTTGCTCGTGTCAAGGTGTCAGAAAAGCCCTGGCTTAAGGACTCAATTCCCGACTGGGTTAAAAGGTTCATTCCCACTCCGACTCCTCCACCTGCTAGCAGTTTGACTACAGGTTTCATGTCCGTCACCCAGCCTACTCCTAGTCCTGTCAGTTCTATATCTGGAGGAGAGCCAGAGACTTTTTTGACTGTTTTCCAATATATTGCTAAGTGTGCTAGACGGACGGAAGAGGCCAAAGCTGCCAGCCTTCAAGCTGGAAGACAACAGTCCAGTTCGCCTTCTAGCAGCTCCCCTGAAAGCTTGACTATCGGCTCTACGGCAACCTACTCTGCGGGCACCCTCAACTGCAAGCAATCCTTTGAGGGAACTCGCCTAGCCATATTCCCTGGGAACCGTGGAGGTTGGAGACGGGGAAGAAGACAACATGGCTCCCGATGCCATGCCCTGCTCCACCCTCTCTTCAGCCCAGAGTCCCCGCTGTCCAGCGGCCTCGAGCCCATGCTGTCCAGTGGTCCCGAGCCTGTGCTGTCCAGCGAGCCAGAGCCTGAGCTGACCAGTGTTCCAGAGCTGACCATTGTTACCAGTGTTCCCGAGCTGCCCAGTGTCCCTGAGTTGACCAGTGTCCCTGCACTGCCCAGTGTCCCAGCACTGCCAAGTGTCCCCGAGCTCTCTAGTTTCCCCGAGCTCTCTAGTTTCCCCGAGCTTTCTAGTTTCCCCGATCTCTCTAGTTTCCGCGAGCTCTCTAGTGTCCCTGAGCTTTCCAGCATCCCCGAGCTTTCTAGCAGCCTCTCCAAGTCTCAGCTGGCTAGCAGCCTCTTAGATTCCCGGCTGGCTAGCAGCATCAATGGTTCCCGGCTGGCTAGCAGCCTCACAGATCCCTGGCTGGCTAGCAGCCTCTTAGATCCCCGGCTGGCTAGCAGCCTCACAGATCCCTGGCTGGCTAGCAGCCTCTTAGATCCCCGGCTGGCTAGCAGCATCCCTGGTTCCTGGCTGGCTAGCAGCCTCACAGATCCCTGGCTGGCTAGCAGCTCCCTAGATCCCTGGCTGGTTAGCAGCCCTCCAGAACCTCGGCTGGCTAGCAGCCTCTCCGTACCCCGGCTGGCTAGCGGCCTCCCTGATCCTCGGCTAGCTAGCAGCCTCCCAGAACTGCCGCTGACGTGTAGCCGCCCAGAGTCTGAGCTGACATCCAGCCGTCCAGAGTCTCAGCTGACGTGCAGCCGTCCAGAGTCTCAGCTGACGTCCAGCCGTCCAGAGTCTCAGCTGACTGCCCCTGAGGCTTTGTCAGTCTCTGGAGCCCCAGAGACCACCCCAGTGACTGCCCCTGAGGCTTTGCCGGTCTCCGGAGCCCTAGAGACCTCCCCAGTGACTTTGCCAGTCCCCAGCGCCCCTGAGACTGTCCCTGAGACCGCCCTTGAGACCGCCCCTCGTGTCCTGTCGGCGGTCAGACCTACTCCTGCCCCTTGTGCCCTGTCAGCACCCCTGTCGACCTCTGTTCCCGTTGCCTGTTTGGCGGACCCCAACCCAGCTGACCCGTCGCCTGGCCTCAGCCCAGCTGACCTCTCGCCTGGCCTCAGCCCAGCTGACCCGTCGCCTGTCTTCAGCCCAGCTGACCTGTCGCCTGGCCTCAGCCCAGCTGACCCATCGCCTGTCTTCAGCCCAGCTGGCCCGTCGCCTGTCTTCAGCCCAGCTGCCCCTTCTCCTGCTCGGTCTGCCTGTCCTCCAGAGGGGATTTGCCTTCGCCCCCGGCCTTCTGATGGGTTTCACCTTCGCAGCCGGCCTTCAGAGGGGTTTCGCCTTCGCCTCCGGCCTTCAAAGGGGTTTCGCCTCCGCTGCCGGCCTTCAGAAGGGATTCGCCTTCGCCGCCGGCCTTCAGAAGGGATCCGCCTTCGCAGATGGCCTCCAGAGGGGTTTCGCCTTCGCAGACGACCTCTAGAGGGGCCCCGCCCTCGACGTCCTGCTTGGCCGCCTGAGGGGCTCTATCTTCGCCGACCTGTTAGGCCACCTGAGAGGCTTCGCCTTCGCCGCCGGCTGCCTGAGGGATTCTGCCTTCGCCACCGGCCGCCTGAGGGATTCTGCCTTCGCCGCCGGCCGCCTGAAGGATTCTGCCTTCGCCGCCGGCCGCCTGAGGGATTCTGCCTTCGCTGCCGGCCGCCTGAAGGATTCTGTCTTCGCCGCCGGAAGGATTCTGCCATCTCCGCCCACCGCCAGAGGGGTCCCGTCTGTGCCGAGGCATCTCTGTTCCCTGTCCTGACTGGCCCCTCTGCTTCCCTGTGTGGCCCCTCCAGCCCTCTGTTTCCCCCAGGCCTCCAGTGCCCTCTTTGCTCCCCTGTTTCCTGTGCCCCAGTGCTCTCTGCTCCCCCGTGCCCTAGTTCCCTCTGTCCCCAGTTTCTGAGTAACTCATCTCCCCACTGACTCGCTGCCTTCCCCGGACTTTTTTTCGACCTCCTTGGGTTGTTTTTTGTGTCCTGGACGCTTTTTGTTTTTGTACTTTCTTCATTATTTCCCCTTCAGTCGCTCTACGCCCTCCAGGATCGACTTTTTGGGACGTCTTGAATCCGCCCCTTGAGAAGGGGGCTCTGTTGTGGTTTTGGACATTTCTGTTGCCTGTTTATATATTTCTGTTGCTGTTTCCTGTTTTTGTTGTTTATTATGATTGTGTATGTTTTGTTATTTTTGTGTTCTCTGTTCTCCCTTGTGTTGACTAGTGTTGTGTCAAGTTTCTGTGTTTAGTTGATTTCATGTTTTCTGTCGGTTTTTCCTGATTCCTGTTTTATTTTGATAGTCTGGTTTTCTGTCTTGTCCAGTTTACTTCCTGTGTTTTCCCGCCTTTGTTGATTACCCTGTCTCTCCTAATGTGTTCCCTCGTTACCTCATTACCCAGTATATTTAGCCCTTGTGTTTCCCTTGTCTGTTGTCAGATCATTGTATGTCTTGTCGCCAGTTTATTTTCCTGTGTGTTTGTCTTAGTGTTCCTGTTTTCCTATTTTTGACTTGGACTTCTTTTTGGATTTCCTTTTTTGCCTGCCTTTTCCAGGACTCTTTTGGTTTTGTATACTTTTATGTTTATTAAATCATCAAACGTTCCTCAGTTTCCGCCTCTGCATTTTGGGTCCGCATTTTCTCCAGCCGTGTGTGTGTGTGTGTGTGTGTGTGTGTGTGTGTGTGTGTGTGTGTGTGTGTGTGTGTGTGTGTGTGTCACAAACCGGCTCAATGCATGTGACAAAAGAGAGGAGACCAAACAGGTTTATTGTAACGTAAACAAACTACTATTAACAAAAGAATCAGAACAGGTGTAGAATCAATGTTATCAGTAGTGTGTGCGGTGTGTGTGTGTGTGTGTGTGTGTGTGTGTGTGTGTGTGTGTGTGTGTGTGTGTGTGTGTGTGAGTGAAAGATGTGTGGACAAATGACACCTGCAACAAAAGATATAAACCAAACCCAAACCAGGAGATGTGGAGCCTAGGAGAAGGAGAATGCAGAGAGAGAACAATCAGACATGACTTGTATAAATAGCCTTGGTTGAGGCCTACCCAGGTGTCCACTAATCAACTAACGAACCCTTCCAAACTGTCAGCTCATGCCAGGAAAGCCAGAGAAGCCACCAGCAGGCAGAAAAGGGAGGGGTCGTAACAGTGTGTGTGTGTGTGTGTGTGTGTGTGTGTGTGTGTGTGTGTGTGTGTGTGTGTCCCCTTCCTTGGCTGGTGGAGGCTGACATCTTATCCACCAAGCAAAAGGCATATATCAACAGGCAAGGTATGAATGAGCATGTGTTTTGCCTAAAAACAGGAATTGATGACTTTAAGCATGAGTCCTGCAGATTGCACTTAGTCTTTTTAGACTTTAGAGACGCATTTGGGACTCTACCGCACAATGTCATGATCAGATCACTAGAGGAACTACAACTACCTCAACTGTTCATTGACATAGTGAAAGATGTGTACAGACTCCTTTTACTGAAGTAATCTGTGGAAAACAGCTTACTCACCCAACACCACTTCAAATAGGCATTAAGACTGGCTGTCCATGGAGCGCAGTTCATTTTATAATTGCCATTAACCAATGGATAAAGTGGATGTGTCAGTGTGCCCCCCCTCGTATAAGAACGGGGTTCCTCTAAGAACCACGTCAATCTTAAACACTAAACCTCTGTTATCAATACTGTCTTTACTTTATAATTAACAGTACACTCTAAGGTTATGTTCAAAGACAAATTAGCCAGATGGTCAATACATTACCCATAGTCCCATGTAAATACCACTCCTTCTGGTTACTTCCCCCAATGCAGTCCATCTGTCTCCAAGATCCAGCAACCCTGGGTATTTTAGGAGCAATTTAAGGCAAGGAAGGTCTCAAAGATCCAGCAACCCTGGGTACTACAGGAGCAATTTAAGGCAAGGAAAGACAGACGAATAAGGGATAACTCAGAAAATAGAACAATTATGAACATGAAATTAAGGATCTAGGGGTGCGCAAGACAGTGTGCCCGCGAATACATTGTCAACCCCTTTGATATGACGAACATCCAATCCAATCATACGGCTGCAAGAATGACCACCTCATCAGTCTCTGGTTGGGATATCCTCCCTCGTCGTATCCCCCATATCCTCCACCATACCCCTGCCTTCCCTTTCTTCGACCTCTTTTGCAGCCACTGGTGGACATCTCATGCCTTGTCAGAGCTTTCTTCACCTCCACCTTATTCCCATTGATGACGTGGTGTGGATGTGTCAGTGTGCCCCCCCTCGTGCCATCTCCCCCAACCCAGTACAACTATGTACGTGATGTCCAAATAGCCTCCAGAGATGAGAGTATAATTACAAACATGCTCGCCAGGACAGATTCCTTTCTTGAATGGTCAGGTCTGGAGATTAAGGAGACAAAATGTGCTGTCCCAGTGGAGGGAATCAATGGTATCATTCAAAAACTGATAAATGCCCTGAGTTCACAATAGCATCAAAACCCATACGTGTATATTCTCTTCATGAGACATACAGCTACCTTGGACATAAAATCAACATTGCAGGAGAATGGAAGGATCAAGTAAACACCATCTTGTCCGAGTTTACATCTAGATTGGACCTGATTGATAGATGCCCACTGCCTCTGACTATGAAGTTGGAGGCTATCAGACAGGTAGCACTATCAAAAGTGCAACATATGTTCTCCAACACTCACATCCAGCAGAAAGTTCTGAGTGAAATGAATAACAAAACAGTGAGCTTAGTGCGAAAATGGCTTGGACTCAACACACACAGCACCCGTGACATTATCTTTCACCCCCAGTGGGAAGGGGGACCGGGAGTACCAAACATAGAGTGGATTTATACTAGCATGCGGATTTCCCATCTTCTAAACATGCTGAACAGCGACGACAAAGATGTTAGGGAGCTGGCTCGATCCTCCCTGTTTCTGGACCTAAGAAGACACAAGATCCCGTTGGCCAGGGAATCGGATCCCAACTTCCTAGGATTCAAAAGAAAAAACAGTGGAAAACTTGATACCCACACTGCTGGTTTTGGGGTCTGGTCAGACTGGCCAGATCTGAATGACCTCTGTATCAGAACAGGAGTGTCACTGGAGTGGGTGCGGCCTGACTCTGGGACTGTGATGGTCTCAGAGGACATTATAACTGACCCTCTCACTGTCGTCAAGGCAACAGCCACATATGGTGGTCACAGTCACCTGCTAACATCTGCAGGTGCCCGGCGAACTCTTATGGATTTACACCAACATCAACAACAACAACACTGGACCAGACTGAATCTCCAGGGAAAACTTGCATGTCTTCCTTTTGCTCATCACTCTGTGTCTCACTCAATCCTCAAGAACACTGCACTCAATGAGGACATTCTCACATTCACAGTAAAAGCCAGATTACAAGTCCTCCCTACTAGACTCAACCTCTCTATCTGGTTTCCCACAACTCAGGTCCCTCATTGCCTGCATCACATCTCAGAACAGATCACTGAAACACTCACACATCCTAAATGGCTGCCATTCCTACAAAGGAATGTACGTAGCACATCATGACAGAATAGTAGACCTCATAGTGAAAGACATATCAAACAATTTCCCTCTCTCAGTAAGAATGTACAAACATTCTCTGGTAAAACCATCCATGTTTCAGCACTGCAGTAATAACTCTAGTACTGTCTTATACCTGGTTGCCAATACACCAGATGTTGTTATTATCAATGAGGAGTCCAGTGAGGTGCATATTTTGGAGGTAGGCAGCAGCTTTGATGAAATGGGGACATTCTAAAACGTGAAACAGCTTAACGTGGTTTAATGTACCTAAACAACGATCAATGATAACCAAATTTCTCTCTCATATTGCTCTGGTTATGAGGAGCAATATGAGAGAGAAATTTGGTGTAAGGATTACATGAGCTAGCTAGGTGTTTGTGCAACTTCAGCCTGTACAAGGCAGGATTAGCTAGGAGACTTCTTCTAAATGAGGGCGCACTTCCAACTTTGTGTGGAATACCTGCAGAACAGGGAGATGTAAGTAGTTCTATACAATTTATTTTGTAGATTAGGGTGAATTTGTGTGTGTTGTAGCAGTGTTTTGCCAGAACAAGCTAGCATGCCATGCAGATTTTGAACAGTTCACCTGGAGACTGAAGGCAGGATACATTCAGAAACCCGTATCTCACTCAAAACAGCATGGATGTTTGTTTTTTTTCAAAGTTTGTATGCGTGTTGAAGCACCAGAGACACAAAATAACACCCCAAATCCCAGAAAAAGTGTTTTTTTTTTTCATAATATGGGCACTTTAACCTTCGGTCTGAAACCCAGGTGGCAGCATGAATCTTCATTAGGGACCGTTCGGTATTAATGGAATGGACCACTGGAGGAAAATAGGGGAGGGTCATGTCTTTTTATTTTTTGCTGAGGGGAGGGTCATCCAACATTTTTTAGTCTGGGCGGGGGGGGTCACCCAACTTTTTTATTCATGAAAAAATTTCAAAGTGGCTTGTTTGGTGCATATTTATCCATGTAGCTATCAGTCTCGGCCCCCTAGCAGATGGGTCTGACCGCATACGCGGAGTTTGCTGGGGGGGGCAGGAGGAGCACTGCCCCCCTGGTGGCTCAAACAGGTAATTGCATTGTTTAAAAAATTTGTGGAATAATTACATCTGGCATGACCAGATATTAAATAAATATCTTAAATAACACAAAACAACTAAATGGTGGTAGGTAATACATCTGATTTCATATACTGCTTTAGTAAAAAAAATATTACCTGGCTGACAATGGGAGCAGCAGGACGCAAAAAACGAAAATTGTCTGGACATCATGCAGTGCCAACCTTGCAATAAAGGTTTCCTAAATGCCCTGTATATAAATGTGATGTCAGCTTACTAATTGATTGCGGGTTTTGTGTAGATTTGGACTTTTATACGTTTATTCCACTTTGTTTAAACAGCGAAGTGGAGAGGCCTCGTTCACCTGTTTGGAGCTGGCTGGTGAATGTGACGCTCGTATCGGCCTTGCTGTGATGGTCAAATGAAGCTGAAAGGTCCAGTGTGTAACGTGTTTAGTTGTTCGTTTTCAAGATCAGTGTTGCCCGTTCACAAACTTGTCCTTTTTCATGAATATTTACCACCACCATCAATTCCAAGTATTCCTTTTGGCTTGAAATTTTACATTTGCATTCGCATGAACAGGGGTAGACGCTCCATATTCATGCGCCATCTTGAAATTCGTTAGCCGGTAAGGGACATACAGGACATACTGCTCCGCCTTTCGTATTTTCGCTGTCACATGATAAAGTCACAGGTCCTGCTAATGCTGCTAATGGGTATTGTAGCTTCCCAGCCATAGCAAGTTTGAAGAATGAAACATGGAGGACCACATCAGGAACAGGCGTCTTCTTCTTCGCCCAGAAAAAGAAAAAGGATATTGAAAAGAGCAAGAGAGCGGCTTTTTGAAGCGTGAAGGCTACCGTAGCTGTAATACGTACTTTGAACTGCGTGGTGCAAGAGAGTTGATTGCGCTATATGATCTCAACGCTAGATGGGATAAATTCCTACACATTGGACCTTTAATAAAGCTTTTTGAACCATTTCATTCATTTTCTGAGCCAACTAGATGGCGCTCTTGGTTTAAAGATAAATGATATTCAGTGTGTTTTGTTTAACCCTCTGTTCAACAGATGTATCAACTAGTGCTGTCAGTTAAACACATTAACACCGTTAACGCAAATCCATTTTAACGGTGTCAATTTTTTTTTTTTTTATTAATTTATTTTTGAAACACGGTTAAAATGCTGACAGCTAAACGGTGTAAAGTGTGACTGAGGATTCTAACACCAGACTGTAGCTGCCGTTGTCTGAAAAACACAGACTCAGCCTCGCCTCGCCAGCCTCGTGGTGCATTCAAAGTTATTATAAAATACCCTTTTCCAATCCAGTGGTTGTTTTCGCCGTTTTGTGCTCCTTTTTTTTTTTTTAGATCAACATTTTATTGTTTTATATTTTTGAACATACAGAACAGACAAATACAATTGAACAAGGTGCTCATTTTTTAAATATATATATTATATATTAAATATAATATATATATATATATATATATATATATATATATATATATATATATATATATATATATATATATATTATTAACAGGTTATGTACCACAGTCATTTAAAGTAGCTGTGATAAAACCTATTCTGAGAAAACCCACCCTCGATCCTGAGGTCATAGCCAACTATAGACCTATATATAATCTACCCTTCCTCTCCAAAATCCTTGAGAAGGTAGTTGCCAATCAGCTATGTCATTTTCTACATAGCAATAGCTTATTTGAGGACTTTCAGTCAGGATTTAGAGTGCATCATAGCACAGAGATGGCACTGGTGAAAATTACTTTTACAGGACCTGTTACAGAGACTGGAACACTTAGTTGGCATTAAAGGAATCACACTAAGCTGGTTTAAGTCCTATTTCTCTGATTGATCTCAATTTGTTAATGTTAACGATAAATCCTCCAAGTAAGCTAAAGTTAGCCATGGCGTTCTACAAGGCTCAGTGCTTGGACCAATTCTATTTACCTTGTATATGCTTCCTCTAGGCAATATTATTAGGAAACATTCAATTAACTTTCATTGTTACACGGATGACACCCAATTATACCTATCAATTAAGCCAGACGAAACCAGTCAGTTAACTAAACTCCAAGCATGCATCACAGATATAAAAGCATGGATGACCTACAATTTTCTGATATTAAACTCAGACAAAACTGAAGTGATTGTGCTGGGCCCTAAACACCTCTGAACCTCATTATCCAAAGATATAGCTACTCTGGATGGTATTGCCCTGGCCTCCAGCACTACTGTCAGAAATGTAGGAGTTATTTTTGATCAGGATCTATCCTTTAACGCCCACGTAAAACAACCCTCAAGAACAGCCTTTTTTCACCTTAGTAACATTGCCAAAATTAGTAACATCCTATCTCAAAACGATGCTGAAAAACTAGTCCATGCATTTGTTACTTCCAGGCTGGACTACTGTAATTCCTTACTATCAGCTTGCTCAAATAAGTCTCTCCAGCTGATCCAGAATGCTGACAAGAACTAAGAAAAGAGATCATATTTCTCCTGTATTAGCTTCTCTGCATTGGCTTCCTGTAAAATCCAGGATTGAATTTAAAAGCCTTCTCCTGAGCTACAAAGCTCTAAATGGTCAAGCACCATCATATCTAGAAGAGCTCTTAGTACCTTATTGCCCCACTAGAGCACTATGCTCCCAGAATTCAGAGTTACTTGTGGTTCCTAGAGTCTCTAAAAGTAGAATGGGAGCCAGAGCCTTTAGCCATCAGGCTCCTCTCCTGTGGAACCAGCTCCCAGTCTGGGTTCAGGAGGCAGACACCGTCACCACATTTAAGAGTAAACTTAAAACTCTCCTCTTTGATAAAGCGTATAGTTAGGGAGTGAGGAGTTTCAGCGTTCACCTAGACCAGCAGGGGAGGGTGTATTTGCTTCAGACACGGCACCCCTTCTCTTCTCTGCTTCTCTTCATAGTCGTTAGATTCATCTACCATGTAATCAATGATATAATCAAAGTAGAGGGAGACAGGCCAGTACAGCCCGATCCGGTTGGGGAGAGTTCTAGCCCAACCAGGCTCCTCTCCTTAACCTGTCTCTCTTAATTATGCTGCTATAGTTTTAGACTGCCGGGGGACTTCCTTTGACACACTGAGCTTCTCTCTCCTCTCTCTTTCCATCGGTGTGCATCCATGTTCCAGAAATGCTTGTTACTAAGCTCTGGGGAGCTTATTCCCTGGAGTCCATATGTTTTCTTTTCGCCCAGCATGTTTCGTTGGATTAGGGTGGTTGCAGCCTGTCGCCGTGGTCCTGCTGCGCGCCCTGCTATGCCGTTACACTCTGCTACGCTCTGCAGTGCTCTGCAGTGCCCTGCTACGTCCTGCTGCATCCTGCTACGTTGTGTGATGCCCTGCTATGCCCTGCTACGTCCTGTGACACCCTGCAGTGCCCTGCTATGCCATGAACTACTACAGCTACTATTTCTAGTCACTGATCCATTATCTTTATTGTGACTATTATTGCCACTGTTCATCACACCCCCAACTGGCACCATCAGATACCGCCTACCGAGAGCCTGGGTCTGTCCCAGGTTTCTTCCTAAAAGGAGTTTTCCTCACCACTGTCGCACTAAATGCTTGCTCTTGGGGGAATTACTGGAATTGTTGGGTCTTTGTAAATTATAGAGTGTGGTCTAGACCTACTCTATCTGTAAAGTGTCTTGAGATTACTCTTGTTATGAATTGATACTATGAATAAAATTGAATTGAATTGAATTGATGAACTCTACCATTTACTATTACTGGGTGTCATTTTGCTTTTATATCAAACATCTTAATTTATGAGCAAATTTCTTTGTCCTTACAACTGGTTTTTGAGGTGCTGTGGTGTAATGGTTAAAGCACCTGTCTTATAAACAGGATAATCCTGGGTTCAAATCCCAGCCGTACCTGATTATCAGTGAATCACTTTGTCACAACACTACTTTCTTAGTGACCTTTACTTTTTCAAGTAAAGTATCAACTTTGTTTGATTGTAGTAAAATTAAAAACTAACTTTGGTAACTTGGACAGATTTTTTTTGCCTGAACCTTGTAGCCTCACTACTGAAGTACCTCATGGTGCTTGGTCATGTTATTCACTCACATGGCTTTACCACAGCTTTGCAGACGACACTCAACTTATTCTGTCTTTTCCTCAGTCTGAAACCCAGGTGGCAGCATGAATCTTCATTAGTTCAGAAATGTATTTGATGTGATTGAAGCTTTAATATTACAAGTGGTGCTAATGTGTTCCCATTACATTAAATTGTTATAAGTGGTTAGTTTGACATTGGCTGTCATGTAGTGATGGCCAAATGAAGCTTAATAAAGCTTTTTGAACCATTTAATTAATTTTCTGATCCCACTAGATGGCGCTCTTGGTTTAAAGAAAAAGGCAATTCAGAGTGTTTTCAACCCTTTGTTCAACAGAATAATCAACCATAAAGACAATATTTACCATTATGTGTTTACATTACATTGAACTATCACAGCATGTTAGCATGCTGGCTTTAGCATTACAATCCAAGCACAAAGGAAGATGGTGGACGCAGACGTGCCCGCATGTAGCATGGCAGGTTGTTGTTTGTGTTGTTTGTCTAACAAATTGAATGGCATAGGGAAACTGATATTGAATATGTTGGTGTCAACATTTCACTTTCAGCTGAAATGGCATTTACTTTAATCTGTCTATATCAAAAACCCTTAGCAAAGCTTGAGTTCTATGATCAGTTAAAAAACCTTCATAGTTCACAGTTTGGATTTTAACAAAGACGTCATATTGATGGGGGACTTTAATGTCAATTGGAGTGATAAGGGTGGAAGAAAAAAGCTTAAAAACATTACAGACTATTTTAATCTTACACAGTTAATTGAACAACCCACAAGAATAACTAATCAGTCTGAAACTAAAATAGATGTATTGTTCACAAATAAACCAGAAAGAATTACTAAGACCTTTAATCTAATGACAGAGCTGTCAGATCACAATATCATTCTCTTTGCCAGGAAGCTAAAAAAACATCGTTTTCATTCCTCAGCCACACCCATATGTATATGAATCAGTCCCAACTAGGCAACAGGAAAACCTTGGGGTAGCACTGAGAGAGATTGAATGGGACGGGGTCCTCTCTAAAGGAAATCTGGAGAATGACTGTGACCAATTCACCTCAACAATTAAAAATGCTATGGGGCCCTACCTCAGAAAGCGGAGCCAAAAGAAAAGCAGGGACACATTGCCCTAGCTTAATGAAGAGTGTAGGAAACTTATGAAGGAAAGAGATCAATTATTGAAACAATCTTTAAAATCAGGTCTTACAACAGACCGACAAAAATTTACCTCATTAAGAAACAAAGTAATAAAAAGGCTAAGACAAGCTAAAGTCAAGTTCTTCATTGATATTATTGAAGAGGAAATGGGAAAATGTGGCAAACCATCAACAAGCTGAAAAAAAGGCAGAAAACAAAATCATAACAATAAAGAATTAGAGTTGAAAATTAACACTAAACTAGTCACAGATCCAACCATCATATATACAGAATTAAACACCTTCTCTCTAGACTCTGTTCATGAAATAACCCAACTTTTTAATTCACCTAGCTACTCTACTTGCACCATTAATTATGCACAGCCAAGTCTTCACCTACAACAAATAACTGAAACAGAAGTAGCAAATACCATCAGTGGCTTAAAAAATTCTACAGCCATGGATATATATGGCCTTGATACAAATTTTTTAAAAGGCACAAAGAGACCCTTATACAGCCTATTACATATTTCATTAATTATTCCTTAAGACAATCCATTGTGCCATCAGCATGGAAGATGGTCCTAGTCACACCCATTTTTAAATCAGGTGAAAGATCAGGGGTCTCATTTATAAACGTGGCGTACGCACAAAACGGGGCTGAATATGTGCGTACGCCACTTCCCACGCAAAGGTTGTGATTTATAAAAAACAAACTTGACGGGAGAATGTGCGGTCCTCCGCACAAACGGTGACCCATGCGTAGGCCTGTCGCGATAGTCAATAAATCAATTAATCGCACGATAAAAAAAATGAGCTTGATAATTTTTCCGGCCGCGATAATTTCCATTTGCATGCTTGTTTGTTTTCCTTGTCTCTCTCTCTCTCTCTCTCTCTCTCTCTCTCTCTCTACCAAAGAGACTGGAGGACCACTCTCGGTTCCTTAGCGTAACGAGGAGTGAACCCTCTTGTCAGTCGCATGGTCTCCTGGACTCCTGGCGGAGAGAGAGAGAGAGACAGAGAAAACGCTAGTAGTTGGAGCGGGGTTTCCCGCAGCACTTTGCAGTTAAGGCGCCGTCAAGAAAAGAAGACGTATATGAGCGATATCCGCCTTGTTACTCGGCGTCCTGTTTTCTCCCTTTCATTCCAAACCACACAGTTGACAACCTGCAGGTGGAGACAAGCTCGGACATACACGCCACGGGCTGCTGTGGACTTGTCAGTCTTGCAAGCGGTTTCAGGAAAGTTGCTGTATGTGTCCGACAATGCACAGAACATTAACCGGTACAAGCCTACAGCTGTCAGTGTGTCAGAGGCTCCCGGACGGTGAATTGAGACTCCGTTACCTGCTTGTCAAAAATCGCCACTTACTAGCTAATGAATTAGCCTGAGGTAAACACTAGCTATCAGTAAACAGAAGTGACGTGGTGGCTGGCGTCTGTTTGTGCGGCGTCTGTTTGTGCGCGTGTGCGTGCGTGCGTGTGTCTGTGTCGGCCCGCCACGCCCCCGCGAAGCTCCGACCTGCAGAGGAGCAGAAGAAAGTAGCTGCACCTTCGCCAAAATGAAGACTGAAAAACTATTTTGGTACAAACATTTACTCGCCATGTGGCAGATAGCCACACAGATATAGATAGATATAATGTATTAATTATATATTATTTAAATTTAATATTTAGTGTTTAATAAATAATTGTTAAATGTAGTACAGAGTCTGTAGTCTATCGCAAACACTCGAGGAATGCTGCAAACATTTGACAGCCAGTACGAATTACCTGGGAGAACATACGTGTCACAAACGGCAATTCCACAACTGTCCAACAGCGTGACAGACGACATACTGACATACTAAAGGAGATCAAAGACATATTGTGGATATTTAAAATGTCTTCCAGTTCCAGTGTTAAATATTTTTTAGAAATAAAAGTTTATTGATCTTTGAAAAGGTGTACCTGCATTATTATGCCATTATCATTATATCAGATGAAAATGGTCTCCGAACGACAATATTATCGTTTATCGCAATAATTTCTGGGACAATTTATCGTCCAGCAAAATTTGTTATCGTGACAGGCCTACCCATGCGTACGCACATTTTGGAGACAAAATGGGAATTGGCGACGCAGATGGTGAGGTGGTGAACTGAAGTCAGACTGCAGAAAGTAAAAGGGAATAACGATTACTTGTAATATTTTCAAGTATTGATGCCTTACGCACATTTTTTCACTCCTATCATCCACATTACCATGAAGATTAAATCCAGCAGTGTTATTTGTGCTTGTACTGAGTGTTAGTTGTTCCATAAACACCTATTTATGGTTAAAAATGGGCATGTACAGGGCGGGATAAGAGGCTGATTCACATACACACACTTGTGGGTAATCTGTGATTTATAAAGGGAAACTTGCTTACAGATGTGCATACGCATGGTTTTATAAATCTGAATTTTTTGGGGTGTACGTACACTTTTAAAAAGGATCCTACACACAGTTTTATAAATGAGACCCCAGATATGGCAAATTATCGGCCAATCAGTATTTTTCCTGTTGTTTCTAAAATAGTCGAAAAATGGGTGGCTAAATTACTGATTCAACATCTCAATAAAAGCAATAATTCACTCCACCCTATGCAGTTTGGGTTCAGGGCCCATCACTCAACAGAAACAGCCAACTGTTTGTTTTTGGAAAAGGTTAAAGATAAGATTAGTTATTATGTTGGTGCTGTCTTCCTAGACCTAAAGCCAGCTTTTGATACTGTTAATCACAAAGTTCTTTCATCTAAATTAACATATTTTAATTTCTCTGAGCAAGCTCTCAACTGGATAAAATCATATCTGTCCAGTAGACAGTAATGTGTTCGTATTAATGACTCAAAGTCCCCACTCTGTGATTGTCCAGTAGGGGTCCCCTAAGGCTCCATACTTGATACAATCCTGTTTACACTGTATATAAATGATCTGCCAGAGGCATGTAAAATGTTGATGTCCAGATGATGCTGTAATCTTTACACATGCTAAGAACTACCAAGAGATAGCATCCACACTTGCATCTGCAATGGCTCACATTGATGACTGGCTCACTAAGTCATGTCTCTACCGAAACACGAAAAAAACTGTTTGTATGGCGTTTACTAAACCAAACATGAAGGTGTCACATTCTAATGTGTTCCTTAGAGGACAGGAGCTTGGTATTGTTAATTAATTCAAGTATCTAGGAGTCACATATGACTCCACCCTAACATTCAAAAGTCATGTAAAAAATGTGGCAAATAAAGTTAAATTTAATTTACAGAATTTTAAACAAGTTAGGCAATTTCTTGACACCAAAGCTGCCAAGTTGTTCTTATATACTATGATCTTTTCACATATTGAGTATTGTTTTACAAACTGGTCATTAACTAGCATAACTACTCTTAAAAGCATTGAATCTCTATTTAAGAAAGCCATACAAACTTTTGATAAAAAGGCATTGTCATTTCACCGATATCTTGCGATATCTTAGAGAGACATACATTTTTAAGCTTTGAAATTTTTTAACATGTATGCTTGTTTGGTATATAAAGTGTTACATAATATTGCCTCCCCCTCCGCTGCATGGCTTTTTCCAAAGACTTGAAAACGGAAGTAGTACATGGGCCTCTGTAAAAATGGACTGTGTGATACCATATAGACGCACCACTTCTGGACAAAACGTATTGTCAATAATAGGAGATAAACTCTGGAATAGCTTGCCCCTCCCAATAAGAGAGTATCCTACATTCAACACCTTTAAAACTCACTTAAAACAAACCAGAAATGCACTCACTTTTAACTGTCACACATTTCATTACCCATACACTTTCACTGTTAAATTGAATGCAGTATAGAGGTGGATGAATAATGTCTTTGTCATCATGTATTTTTGTTTTGTTTTGTTTGTTTGTTTGTTTTGTCAATGTATATGTCACCATTATGTGTTCCTTTTAATTTATAGTGAATTAGTGTTGTATGACTGCTGGCTGTCTCTATGTTAGTCCTATGTCACCTGCCTAGGGACTGCAGATGAAAAGTAGTTATTTTTATTAAAGGTCCCATGACATGGTGCTCTTTGGATGCTTTTATATAGGCCTTAGTGGTCCCCTAATACTGTATCTGAAGTCTCTTTATATAGACCTTAGTGGTCCCCTAATACTGTATCTGAAGTCTCTTTATATAGGCCTTAGGGGTCCCCTAATACTGTATCTGAAGTCTCTTTATATAGGCCTTAGGGGTCCCCTAATACTGTATCTGAAGTCTCTTTTATATAGACCTTAGTGGTCCCCTAATACTGTATCTGAAGTCTCTTTTATATAGGCCTTAGTGGTCCCCTAATACTGTATCTGAAGTCTCTTTTATATAGGGCTTAGTGGTCCCCTAATACTGTATCTGAAGTCTCTTTTATATAGACCTTAGTGGTCCCCTAATACTGTATCCGAAGTCTCTTTTATATAGACCTTAGTGGTCCCCTAATACTGTATCTGAAGTCTCTTTTATATAGACCTTAGTGGTCCCCTAATACTGTATCTGAAGTCTCTTTTATATAGACCTTAGTGGTCCCCTAATACTGTATCTGAAGTCTCTTTTATATAGGCCTTAGTGGTCCCCTAATACTGTATCTGAAGTCTCTTTTATATAGGCCTTAGTGGTCCCCTAATACTGTATCTGAAGTCTCTTTTATATAGGCCTTAGTGGTCCCCTAATACTGTATCTGAAGTCTCTTTTATATAGACCTTAGTGGTCCCCTAATACTGTATCTGAAGTCTCTTTATATAGGCCTTAGTGATCCCCTAATACTGTATCTGAAGTCTCTTTTATATAGACCTTAGTGGTCCCCTAATACTGTATCCGAAGTCTCTTTTATATAGGCCTTAGTGGTCCCCTAATACTGTATCTGAAGTCTCTTTTATATAGGCCTTAGTGGTCCCCTAATACTGTATCTGAAGTCTCTTTTATATAGGCCTTAGTGGTCCCCTAATACTGTATCTGAAGTCTCTTTTATATAGGCCTTAGTGGTCCCCTAATACTGTATCTGAAGTCTCTTTTATATAGACCTTAGTGGTCCCCTAATACTGGATCTGAAGTCTCTTTTATATAGACCTTAGTGGTCCCCTAATACTGTATCCGAAGTCTCTTTTATATAGGCGTTAGTGGTCCCCTAATACTGTATCTGAAGTCTCTTTTATATAGGCCTTAGTGGTCCCCTAATACTGTATCTGAAGTCTCTTTTATATAGGCCTTAGTGGTCCCCTAATACTGTATCTGAAGTCTCTTTTATATAGACCTTAGTGGTCCCCTAATACTGTATCTGAAGTCTCTTTTATATAGGCCTTAGTGGTCCCCTAATACTGTATCTGAAGTCTCTTTTATATAGGGCTTAGTGGTCCCCTAATACTGTATCTGAAGTCTCTTTTATATAGACCTTAGTGGTCCCCTAATACTGGATCTGAAGTCTCTTTCCTGAAATTCAGCCTTGGTGCAGAATTACAGCCACTAGAGCCAGTCCCACAATGAGCTTTCCTTAGGATGTGCCATTTCTGTGTCTGTAGCTATTGAGGAGGAGAGAGGGGGGGCAAGGTGGAGGGTGGGGGTGTGGCCTTAACCAACTGCCACTTTGCTCATTTGAAAGCCGTGATGTCTCTCTCTTTCTCATGGGCGGGCCAAATTCTCTGGGCGGGCAAAGCAGAGAAAGGGGAGGTAACCTTTCGCCTTATGACATCATAAGGAGCAAGATTCCAGATCGGCCCATCTGAGCTTTCATTTTCTCAAAGGCAGAGCAGGATACCCAGGGCTCCGTTTACACCTATCACCATTTCTAGCCACTGGGGGACTATAGGCAGGCTAGCGGAACTCACATTAATGTTAAAAAACCTCATAAAGTGAAATTTTCATGCCATGGGACCTTTAATTTTGGCATATTTACATGGTGTTTTTATACAACAATGTTCATAAATATGCATGGTCCCTATCAAATAAACCAATAAAATAAAAAATAAGTGGTTGGTCTTGTCATTGGCTGTCATGTAATCATGGTCAAATGACGAGAGAACAGGTGAAAGTCTTCAGGGGAAAAGTAATGTAATAAGGTTCTAATAAAGTGATGTATTTTAAAGGAATATAAAAATAAAGTTTTCTCTTTCACCTTGTGCAATCTGTATAATAAACTGACAAGTTGATGAACACCTCCATTTGTCATTACTGGGTGTCATTTATTTTTTTTAGATCAAACATCTTAAGATATGAACACATTTCTTTGTTCTTGCAATTGAGTTTTGAGGTGCTGTGGCTTAAAGGTTAATGTACCTGTCTCATAAACAGGAAATATTTATACATAATACAGTGTTGCTTGATAAGCAGTGACTTTCTTTTTGACTGTATTTGTCAACACTACTTCCTTAGTGACCTTTACTTTTTCAAGCAAAGAATCAACCTTGTAAAATTAACAATTTGGATGAAATCTGAACAAACTAACTTTGGCAACTTGGACAGATTTTTTTGCCTGAACCTTGTAGCCTCACTACTGAAGTACCTCATGGTGCTTGGTCATGTTATTCACTCACATGGCTTTACCACAGCACTCAACTTATTTTGACTTTTTCTCGGTCTGAAACAGGGGTGGCAGCATGAATCTTCATTAGTTAAGATATTTATTTAATATGATTGAAGCTTTAATATTACAGGTGGTGCTAATGTGTTCACACTGTCACTGAGGTAGTCAAACAACTCCACAGTGGCAAAGCCCCGGGGATTGATGAGATCTGTCCAGAAATGCTGAAAGCTCTGGGTGTGGATTGTGTCTTGGATGACATGCCTCTTCAACATTGCGTGGAGGTCTGGGACAGTGCCAAAGGAGTGGCGGACCGGGGTGGTGGTTCCCCTGTTCAGAAAGCGGGCCCAGAGGGTGTGTGCCAATTATAAGGGTATCACACTTCTCAGCCTCCCTGGAAAGGAGGGTTCAGCCGATAGTCGAATCTCGGGTTGAAGAGGAACAATGCGGATTCCATCCTGGTCATGGAACAACGGACCAGATCTTCACTCTTGCAAGGATCCTGGAGGGAGCCTGGGAGTATGCCCATCCGTGATACTGTGGGAGGTGCTGTGGGAGTATGGGGTGAGAGGGTCCCTTCTTAGGGCCATCAAATCTCTGTATGACCAAAGCGAGAGCTGCGTCCGGGTTCTCGGCAGTAAGTTGGACACTTTCAGGTGAGGGTTGGCCTCCGCCAGGGCTGCGCTTTGTCACCAATCCTGTTTGTAATATTTATGGACAGGATATTGAGGCATAGTCTGGGTAGGGAGGGATTGCAGTTCGCTGGACTTAGGGATCTCATCGCTACTCTTTGCAGATGATGTGGTCCTGATGGCATCATCGGCCTGTGACCTTCAGCACTCAGTGGATCGGTTCGCAGCCGAGTGCGAAGCGCCTTGGTTCTCAGCAGGAAACCGATGGAGTGCCTACTTCAGGTAGGGAATGAGTCCTTATCCCAAGTGAAGGAGTTCAAATACCTTGGGGTCTTGTTCACGAGTGAGGGGACAATGGAGCGGAGAGATTGGTCGGACAATCGTTTCAGCGGGGGCGGTATTATATTCAATTTATCACACCGTTGTGACGAAAAGAGAGCTAAACCAGAAGGCAAAGCTCTCGATATCCCGGTCAGTTTTCTCCTTTTCAATTTAACTGTGTAGCTCATCCACTCTGGCAAGGTAGAACTTGATATCGAGATTTTTGTATTGGAGAATGTCAAAGACAACATCCAAATAAGACAATATGCCTTGAAAGGTTTTCAACCAAACACAGAAATTGAAGCTGGAAATGAGGGTGATGTATCCATCAGCGCAATGGACAGTGTCATCATCAAACTGGTGATGATGATGTGTTCGAGCGCATCGTAGACCAGCACGCAGGTCTACAATGTGCTCGAAAATCTCTCTCAATTCCCTGGTCTTCTCTGCCACTGTGGACACAAAACAAGAACTGTAGCACCAGCGAGTAGGAGCTAATCATGGAAGCCTACGCTTGCAAATGTCATCCAACAGCTTGGTGCGCTTGGCTGAGCGGCTGAAAAAGGAAGCCAAGCCGGATAGGTGTAAAAAAAAACTTGCAATCTCTTATCTTGGAGGCTCCCTGTGTCATGACACGATTTAGAACATGGGCATAGCAGTGAACGAAAAAGGCCTGTGGTATGATTTCCTTCACTTTCACTTGCACCCCGTTCAAACCAGATGCCATAACTGCCGCTCCATCGTAGCACTGAGCAACCACTTTGTCAACACAGTCACAACCGTGTAAAAAAACGCTCTTTCACCCTATCTTCAGTGACATAGCGAAGCACATTTGACATCTGGAACACGTTGCTAATATCGGTGGTTTTATCTAACATGACTAGGGTACCAGAAGTCCCGATTTGACCGGGACAGTCCCGATTTGACCAGGACAGTAACGATTTTCAGTTGCGTGTCCCGAGTCCCGACAAAAGCCTGTCGGGACGCTATAATGTCCCGGTTTACACCAACCACTATGAAATTGTCCCGGTTGTCAGCGATTACATAGCCAACGTGGTCTTATTATAGTCTGATCATTAACTTAACCCATGTAGAAAGACTAATAAAGTGTCCAGCGTATGGTGTGTGTGTGTGTGTGTGTCAGTCAATTGTAGCGGTGTGCGTCTGCATAATCTGTGCAGCCAGCGTTACAATGTATATTTGTAAACATTGTTGCAATGCCTCTTCTTTTCTGTCTTGTTTTAACCATAGACAGCAAAAGAAATGGACACAGCAACACGGTGGAAATGTTCACGCATTTCAAAAGTAGGGAGATTCCGTTCAAAAATGTAGGTCTCCTTTCTCAGTTCGCCATGTGTCTACCGGGCACAAATGCTCCCGTTGAGCGGATCTTTTCGCTCATGAACAACACATGGACTGAGGAGAGGAACCGTATGACCATTCCCACCTTAAAGGCGCTACTCGTCACACGGGCCAATTTTGCTGACACCTGTGCGCAATTTCATCGTAGGCTTTCAGCCAACAAATTGATTCTTGAGCAAATTCACTCCTCTAATAAATATATGTAATTAATGTTTCCATTAGGGAAGCTATCTGCTTGTTTTATACATTATTTGTGATGTGGGTTGTTGGTTAGAATAACACTGGTAACACTTTACGGTAAGGGTACATGAATTATCATGAATTCATGCATGAATTAATTGATGTATGTATTATTATGCATTATGTAATTAATGATTTATGTATTACTGCATTCCTTAATATCCCATGAATCATCAGGAATTGACGTGTGTCTGTCATTCGTGACCTCATACATTTTTTTCCACAAGTTTTTCACAAGTTCAGTGGGTGTATTTTCCAAAAGAATGCTTTAATTCTGAAAAATAAAGTTGGTTCCACATGAAACACTGAGTGTCTTTTAATATTATTTCTTAGATATGTAGGCTACATACTAAGAACATTCATGAATATTAACTGAGATACCCCATTATCAGTGTTGGGAGTAACGCGTTACAAAAGTAACGCAATTACAGTAATGTATTCCTTTTTGCTGTAACGCAGTAATATAACGCATTACTAATTAAATTTCGGTAATATTATACTCGTTACAATCTCAGTAACGCGAGTTACAACGCATTTTAACGCAACATTTAGTGGTGCATTGTTTTTTTAAAGAATTCACCAACACCGCACATTTCTTCACAGAAAAAAAAAAGCCGTATTATTTTCCTGTCGCTGTATTCGATGGTTGAGATGACTGCAGAGACAAATACATTTGCGATATGGACATTTTCAGGAGTTATTACGCTGCGTTGAAGTGAGCTGTCCTGTTTCTGTTCCCGTGGTCAGAGCCAGAACCAGAGACGGTACGGACAGCATGTATGTCCCAACAGGTGACGGTACGTCAGCAGCTGACAGATATAAACATGTCGGGAATTAATGTTGAGGCTTGCTACACGTAAATATCATTGCATTTTATCAGCCGTGGAGAGTAACTCTGCCTGTAGTGGAATGGCTTTGAATCACGACCAAAAACGCTTGTCTTTTACTGTGACCATTTACTGTTCAATATGTTGCAGTTTTACAAACAAGAAAGTGAACAACTGGAGCCTGACGGACATGTAACCTACTTCAAAATAAAAGCACTTCCTGTGACGTTTCGCAGTAAAACTAAATTACTGTTAAATAAGGTTGTGTAGGCTACCTTTTCACAAATCAGCTGTAAATCAAGTACTGTAAATAATGTAAATAGTGAGTTTTAATCACACTATAGTTGAACATTTCCTTTAGAGTGTTTTAAACTAAACAACATGAATTTCTTATTCAAGTGCTATAAACAAACATTTTACAACAATGTCGTACTTTTAATTGAGTATTTTCATTTTCTCCTACTTGCCTGTTATACGTTTTACTTATCTATTTTTTATAGCTTTAGTTACTTTGCATATTTATATTGATTATACAAAATATGAATAATCTATGATGTATTAAAGTGGATAAAGAGGAGACTTTATTGATCCGGTGGTGAAATTCACAAGCTAGCTGCCAAATCAAATTTCCCCTGTTATTTTGGTGAAAGTAACTCAAAAGTAATGCAAAAGTAGTGTAACGCATTACAATTCAGAGACAGTAATATTGTAATATAACTAATTACTCTCAAATGACAGTAACTAGTAATCTATAATGTATTACATTTTGGAAGTAACTTGCCCAACACTGCCCATTATGTTGTGAGCAGTAGGCCTACGTGTGCTGTTGGCAAAATTGTGTCTAATCTGTCTGTGTCTATGTCTGACCTGGGCTGGCACATGTTCACCCTAACGAGCAGAAGCGTGTACGTGCACGAGCACTACGGTCACGCGCAAAGTGTCCCGGTTTTAGTTCTGGGAAATCTGGTCACCCTAAACATGACAGCCACAAAAGGTGTCTTCCTCACCTCCTCTTTCATGCTATCTGTTATGACACTAGCAACGGCATGTTACATGCAGATTAACGTCTCCCTTCATTCCACCCGCTCACCCGGCCGCTGTCGTCCAGCAGCAGCTCCGTTCATCTGCATATAGTTTGTAGCATGCCCCAGCATGCTCTGGCACAGAGCCAGTAAAATCTGAAAAGTTTTCCTTCATTGAATTAGACCTCAGCCATATTGTCAGCAGCCACGGCAGTGTGTGGCTGGCATAGCATGTCTGTGTGTGTGTTTCAACGCCGTCACAAACAGTACCACTTGGGTGCCACTGCTGTTGCTAGCTAGCTAGCTAGCTGTCGGTCCCCATGGATGTAGTCGGTCCCATGGTAACAGGCAGGATTTATAGTCATGGGGGAGAGACATAAAAACTTGATAAAACATTTTCATTGGGTGAGTGGTGCTTCTCTACTTTAAAGAGTAAAATGAATGCTGAATGCTCTGGCGATGCTCCAACCCGTTCTCACTCCCAACTCGTAAGGGACTGTTCGTTATTTAATTAAGGGGCCACAAGAGGAGTTTTGTGGCCTCTAACCTAAAAAGACATGACCCTCCCCTCGCCAGTACCCTCCAAAATGGTTTGAAAAAGAGGCATGACCCTCCCCTCACGTCCAAGTTTGCACTTATCAAAGAATTACAGATACCATTTGATTTTTACAGCCATGACGTACAGGAGTTAACCTCTGCATTCTCATCTTACACATCCCACTCCTCTGTTATGGTGTGGTGGCCATTTCAGTAGAAATACTCACTAATATTGTTGTGGAAACACAATAAGCATGGAAACTAAATGCACACTTCATGCATTACTGCATTACTTCAAATACTAAGTTACTCCTCTAGTAAACTAGTATTCATATGAAATAAAACAATAAAACATTGAGACCATTCAACAAAGGACGCTGGGATATAACCAATTCAACACTGGTTGCTATGGACTTGTCACTAGGCTTCGTCATTGTATATTTTAGCACATAGGTAAAGCTGCCGAAGCTGAACATTATATTCCAAAACACATATGTTTATTTTTAAAGTTTTTAAGTTACATTGTAACAATTTAACAATTCGCCCTTATGAAATCCAATCGCGGCACGGCTGTTTTGGAACGCAATAGACAGACGCTTAAATTCAACTAAAATGTAACAGTGAACAATCAGTGTTGGACCTACAGTCTGTTGAGATGCCTCTCCAAACGCAGAAACCAAGCGCAGTCACACCATAAAACGTTAAGACACGTTGAGAAAAAAGATCCGCATTTTGCCGTAATCCAATGACACGAAAAAGAAATAATCCACAGAGATCAGTAGATCCACAAAAAGGTAAATGATACGGTGTATCCAGCAAGGCCGATATGAGCGTCACATATGAGGCCTCTCCACTTCGCTGTTCAAACAAAGTGGAATAAACGTATAAAAGTCCAAATCTACACAAAACCCGCAATCAATTAGTAAGCTGACATCACATTAATATACATGGCATTTAGGAAACCTTTATTGCAAGGTTGGCACGGCAAGATATCCAGACATAGAGCAACAGTAATTTTCGTTTTTTTGTGTCCTGCTGCTTCCATCGTCAGCCAGGTAATATTTTTTTTACTAAAGCAGTATATGAAATCAGATGTATTACCTACCACCATTTAGTTGTTTTGTGTTATTTAAGATATTTATTTAATATCTGGTCATGCCAGATGTAATTATTCCACTCATTTTTTAAACAATGCAATTACCTGTTTGAGCCCCCAGCAAACTCCGCGTATGCGGTCAGACCCATCTGCTAGGGGGCCGAGACTGAGAGCTACATGGATAAATATGCACCAAACAAGCCACTTTGAAATTTTGCTCTTTTCATGAATAAAAAAGTTGGGTGACCACCCCGCCCAGACTAAAAAATGTTGGATGACCCTCCCCTCAGCAAAAAATAAAAAGACATGACCCTTCCCTATTTTCCTCCAGTGGTCCATTCCATAAATACTGAATGGTCCCTAAAATACGGACACTTGGTCAGTGTCTCTCAGCGTCGGATACGACGCAGAAAGCACCCTTCAGCGTCTGTATGGGACGCACCGGGCAGAGCAGCAGCTGTGCTGCGCTTCAAGATGACATGATATTAAGAGAGACAACGGTAAAGAGTAGTATGAAAGACCCAAATGCTGCATAAGGAGGTTGGTTGGGGATGGGTCAAACAACACAGGACGTTCACCCAGGAGACCGGGGTTCATGTCCCGTTCTTGTCCCACGTGTCACTGAAACGTACATTTTATAACCCCACCCACCATGTTTTCCTAAACCTAACCGTCCAGTTCTTGTGCTGCATGTCAGTCAGTACTTCCCGACCCAGAGTGTCAAAAGTGACGTCAAGAGTCCCGACGCTAAAGAAGACTTTTAGCGTGAATAACAAACGCCAAAGGCACATGACCAAGTGTACGTATTACGCGATGGGAAAGTGAGAATGTGTTGGATGCACACACACACACACACACACACACACAGACACACACACAATGTTGATTGTTATGGAGCACATTAACTATTAGTAACATTAAGATGGATCATATAGTACTGTATGCTGTTCTTCCAGTCAGAGATTTGAGTTGAGCGACTTGATATCAATTTCTATATTATACATCCTTTATAGAGTTTATATAGTTATAATATTTACTAGAAACATTAAGTTCATTTATATAATTTGATGTTATTGTATATAGCCCACTGGTGTACCTCTTATGTTGCCTGTTGATTACTGAGTAAAGTTTTATGTGCACAACAGCACAGCTGGGGCACTGGTGTAGATAAATAAGTCAATTTCAAATGCAAATGGAAAGTTGGTGTTGCGTGCAAAATGTTGCTTATATTTTAGTGTAAGAATGCCTCAACTTTTTAATACTGGCAATAAATAACTACTGACTATTTCACAGAGCACTGGTATCCTGAAGTTTGTGTAAAACGGTGTTGGGGTGGTTACTGAAACTGACTAAAATAAAATAGGCCTATTTTTCACCATCCGCCACTGAGGTGTATGTTTTGGAATTTCACCCATTTGATCTCATCACAACAGGTCTCAGATGGTAAACCCTTAATTATTATTTATTAAATCAAATTAGGTGTTTTTTATGTATTGTATCTAGACTAAGGCAAAGAGCATAATTCATACAAATAAATAAGACGACGGGCCTTCTGTAACAGAAAAAAAAAACGTTTTCAAATAAGATTTAGCATGTGGCCTCAATTCTTCAATCCAATACTTTCTATGGAGGTTTCCTCTGTTTGAGTGACAGAAACAGCTGATGTGGTGAGCGTGTTTGTGCGCATTCACGTGTGCGCGTGAGCACAGCAGGCGGTGTTCACCATAGATCAGAAGGCGAAATGGAACTGCATCAAGTCATCTAACGTTAGGTCGAGTGAGCGCAAAACTCTCCATCATACCTTCACAATAAAAGGGTTAAATACGTTTGGGAACTTTAGTCGAGCAAAAGTGGATTTCTGAGAAATTGTATTTAAGTTTTGGAATTGCATTCAATTGTGTTAACCCTGGTTACAAAAACATAAGAAACGTTTCTTTCTTTTTAGGATACCTCTAAACATAAAGCATTTACCAACAATATTAGAACTTTTAAAAGAGAAGCCTAACAAGTATATATACAAGTGAGATATCTATTAGAAATATTGTTATTGTTTCTCATATGAAAGAGTTATATAATTCGAAGAAAACTCCCAATGAATTCCATGAGGTTTGCTGTTAGATTTCATGGGGTTGCTAAAAGGATGTGTTTAAAATGGTATTTTGAGGGGCACCGTGGTAGCTCACCTGGTTGAGCGTGCACCCTATGTACCAAGGCTCCGCCCTTTAATAGTCTGACAGTCAGCGCCCAGGTCACAACAGGCTGGTGGGTAGCTGCTAGCTAGGTGCTACTTGAAAACAATGGCAGCAGCTAGACCCAGCACCGAGGGTCTGATCCCCATGGTCTGATCCCAGACCACTCTGGCTCCTCCCCGAATCAGAAAACTCTCTGCAACAGTGGCAGCAACACAAAGTTTGCTGGGATCACTGGGTCTAGCTGCTGCCATTTTCTTCAAGCTAGCTAGCCGTTAGTTAGCCGCTGTTGCTAGCTCTTGGCTGGCCCCTGCCTGGCCCCACAGAGGGACTGGGCCTAGCCCGTAGCTTTGGTCTGAGTCTGTGAGATAACCACGCCCCATGCATTTAAATATAAGAAATGTAAATGAAAAGAGAGCGACAAAAATGTTGAATTATGAAGAAAAAAGTCCCTGGAAACAAATTAAAATAGTCAAATGGGATTTTTCAAATAAAAAACTATCTATGTATTGAACTCTATGTTGAATCATTTATGTTTATATTTACATGTATTTATATATGTAGGCTACTGCATTATTTGTTTATTTCAGAATGTATTTCTCATTTCCATACTTTTATAGCTTCATAGCCAAACTTAGCCAAATATATATATACTATATATGGTTTACTGGCGGTGCAGATCCCTACGAGTTGGCTCCCTCTTCTTGGATCCATGACGACCCGGTGATTCTTCCTTCAGTTGCATATCCTGATATAGTCAACTACCTGGTTTTCTTGCCGAGCCCATACACAGCGGAAGACCTTAAATCCTACAAAGGGTTAGGAGGCTTATAACCAGATGTTGTGTGGATGAGTGAGGGAGACGCAGTACCAAGTCATTAACGACCAATGTGGTGTGAAGGCCAAAGTAAGTAATGCAATAACGTCTTTAATCAACCTAACCTTAACTGTATGACATCATTGTGATACTCAAGGTGTAGCCAAGTGACTCTCAATCGTTTATTTTTCATTTCAAAGACCGTACAAGACTGATTTTTCCCTTGTAGATCCTGGTTGAGCTTTGCCAACCACAAGCGCCTCCTTTCCTCTGATAACTTCTGGCATTTCTCTCCCTGGTTTTTAATAACTTTTGGAAGTCGATAATATTCCAAATGTTTTTCTCGGTCTGACCTATTGGTACATCCTAAAACACGGCAATAATTAACCATTTTCCTTGACGCCGTTCAGGATCTACTTCAGTGCCTGTGCTTTGTTGTGATGCGGAGTACCTCCAATATGGCGACTTCTGGTCTGATGACAAGACTGAAACCCTCTATAATGTATTTACTCAATAGCCTAATGACTTAAATGGCATTCCAAGCATTCTATTACCAGCTTTCACTTCCCAGTTAGCTGATTATAGACTTTGGTGAATTAACGCAAATCTGTCCAACTATATCAGTTGTTGTAAAAGTACATGGTTTTCTGTTGTTTTAACTTCATAAACGGATTTCTATTTATTTTTTGTCTTTTTGAAAATGAGTTGCTGGGTAGCTCAGGAGGGGCTTTATTTTGAAAAACGTTAGCGGAAATAGTATTGTTTAATCTGTCTGGCTTGGCGCATCTCAGGAATAGATAGGTAATCCTTTCGGCTGAGGATATTATGAGAGCACACCAAAAACCCAGATACCTGTATATAGACTAGGCTACTTCTACTTTCAGTTCCTAATGGACTAACGGTGACATTGGTTGTCAAGGTAAGTTTCCTATAGCTATACTACGAATTATTTTAACAGCAGAATCACGGTGTGTTAGACTGAAAAGCACATTTAACGTTATAGGCAGCTAAAATTAATTTCCCCTCATGAATCAAATAACGCTACTGAGACACTCCTCTGTGTTGTCATGCAAGCTTAACTGTTAACAGTAACGTACGTTTAATTAACGGTGTAATGTGCAGGCCTGGCTGTCAGCCACACTGAGCACGATCAGGCCAATTTAACTTTTAGGATTTTTCAGCACTTGTTGGCATCATAGCCTCAAGTCGAGCCGGGTATGGTCGCAGAACAGAGAGAACACGCCAGGCTCCTTTTAAAAATCTCGCAAATTGTCGCGGCTTTGACTATTCCACTATAAGCTTGCTTTACCTGTCTTACTTCATATGAGTATAGATATTTTTTGAATCCTAAGTGACCGCTTTTCAATTCGGGTCAAATCTTTTACACCAAACAGCACTGCATTTTAATCAAATGTCCACTTCTTGTGACAATTCACCAGGTACCGGTATCCTCAGTCACTAATATGCAGTGGGAAGGGCGGGAGCGGTGGCGGTAACGTTAGCTGTAAAACAATTATGAAAGTCACGATTTTATTGCAATTGAATGCGGACCACATGAATGCCGAATTGATCAGAACATATTTGTGAGTTGTTAGAGGTGTTTAATTATGTTTTTCGGTTTATTTCTGTTTGCTGATGAGCTAGGCTTTATTAAAAGACAGATTTTTTTAATTGAAATTCGCCCTGTCCTTTCAGCATTAGAGAAAATTCAGTATATGTTGCCCAGCAACACCTTTTTTAAGACTATATGTCCATATTGTTAAAATAGCCCTCCTCTGATCTCTACCTTTCACTGAATGAACTGATCGGTTGAATCAGGGATATCTGGAGATTTGAAAGCCTTTATTCTGTTGTTTACTGATTCACACACTGAATAGAAATTAGCATAGGAAATCCCTGTTGGCTGCTGTGGTACTACATGTGCAAATGGCCTGCTATCCACCCTGCTGTTTTAGTTCTCATTCATCTTTCACTGCCAGTATGTGAGGATGTGTTCTGCAATGGGAGAGGGGGATATATTCACTTGTTTGGTGTTTGGCCTTTCATAAAGCGGTGCTGGGTGTTTGTGTGCTTTGACTTATTATGCATGCTGTGTTGACCCCTAGGCTCCTACTGCTGTCCCTGTGGAATATAAGCAGCTTGGTGAATATTTGGTGAAGACTGTTGCCAAGATGGGAAACGGATTATCAGATCATCACCCCATTTTTCCCTGCCTGCCGTCCTTCCAGGCTCTCCACATTGTCATTCTGGGACTGGACTCTGCAGGCAAGACCACTGTACTGTACCGCCTGCGTTTCAATGAGTTTGTGAACACTGTCCCTACTAAGGGGTTTAACACAGAGAAGATTAAGGTGTCACTCGGATGTAGCCAACGGACAGCTTCCTTCCACTTCTGGGACGTAGGTGGTCAGGAGAAGCTTCGCCCTCTGTGGCGCTCGTACACACGCTGTGCTGATGGCATCGTGTTTGTGGTGGACTCAGTGGACGCTGAGCGCATTGAGGAGGCCAAGACAGAGCTGCACAAGATCACACGGCTGGCAGAGAACCAGGGAGTGCCAGTTCTGGTGGTGGCTAACAAACAGGACCTGAGGAACTCACTTAGCCTGGCTGAAATGGAGAGCATGTTGGCTCTTGGCGAGCTCAGCACCGCCACACCCTGGCACCTTCAGCCTGCTTGTGCTATCATCGGTGAGGGACTGCAGGACGGCCTGGAGAAGCTTCACGCCATGGTCATGAAGAGGAGAAAGATGCTGCGGCAACAGAAGAAGAAGAAGAGGTGATGTGCTAAGAGGGGGAACTATAAAATGTAAGCTGCATACAATCTGCTGGTCCATTGTGACCAGTCATTTGGCTGCTGTTTTAACACTAATTGGCTGAGTTTGATCCTTCCAGTTGAACTGTGTATTCAGGTCAGCCAGTGTTTGGCTTCCACACAGGGGACAGTGGGATTGATTTTGACCTAAGGACTTTGGATGTAAACAATCCTGTCAGCAACAAGTCATTCATCAAGGAAGTCCAGTATTATGCTATAGCAGCAAGCTGTGGAGTTTACATTGAACTATTTAAAGTGGACAATGAGCTATGACTCGTTTTATGTTACTTGTTTTAATATGTGTTGCTATCAAAGCATGTCTTAGAGCAATTTAATCAACGCTGCGTATGTCAGTATAGGGTCAAGTATTTTGTATCCATGTTGGTTAAGAAATTTACATGAAGAGTAATGATTCACTAAGAACATAATGCACAATGACCTTAAAACATATTAACGCTGTTCAAAATGGCTGGTAATGATGGAAACAGTGATTTAGTTGTTTGGTAGTGTGTGGCCAGATGTTGACCCATCACAAGCCATGACATTCTGAGCACAGTCACACTGATAGAAGAACATGTCAATCTATCTAAAACATCAGGTTTTGGTGTCTTTAAAATGAAAAAGGGCGAGGGCTCCTCAGTGTTTCCCACAGGTTGAGAATTGACTTGTGGAGGAGGGTGGCGCAGGATGTGTGATGGCTGGGTTCAGTAATAAACTAGTCAGATAAAGGTTTATGAACTATTTATTGAAAACAATGACACAATAACTAACGGATAATTTAGAAAGAAATAACTATTTACATAATAAAGTGCTCATATTATGCTTTTTGGCTTTTTCCCTTTCTTTTATGGACCTTCTTCACAGCAGACATTTTGACTTGTCATAGTAGGAAAAGCACAGCTGAGACTGATCACCTTAACGATGGCTCAGTTCCATCTAGTGTCCCAGTAAGCTATTTCAGTGAGTCAGCATGAACAATACCAGGACCTCTCCTAAGGGGAATGTAGCCCTCATTAATGGCTTTGAATACACCTGTGCTGTTCCTACTATGACATGTCAACATGTCTGCCGTGAAAAAGCTCTATTGTGTTACAGAAGTGAGAGGTCTCACTCTGTAGCTAAAACAGAGAGCTCAACACACAGGGTGAAAAGAGGAGCTGCAGCAATGTGCAGTACAACAAAAATATGGTGTTTTTTGAAAATTAAACCATGTAAACCTGTTCTGGTATAACCTCTAAATACAATTAGGAACCTGAAAATGAGCATCATATGAGCACTTTAAACAAACCAGATTAGATGATCCATATACAGATGAAGTGTAGTTATGATGTGCTATGTCAATTAAATCTGGTTCGTTTGTCAAATAAATGTTCTGGTTCAGCAGATGAAATACCTGATGAAGCAGTGTTTCTACAGTTTATTAGTACAGTTTATCCCGCAGCAAGCCACAACACCACAAACAGCATGCTACCACTAGTGAACCATTGACGCTGTGTGACTGCACCGGGAGGAGGGGCTGGAGACCAATGGTCTGTGTGCGCTATAAAATTGCATCGTTGATTGGGGGGAAAAATGTAATCCGAATTCTATCTACCTGTGTGGGGCTGCCCAAGTAGAACCTATGTATGGGAAACACTGGGCTTCTTTCTAGAAGCATCTCTTCATACCAACAGGAAGTCAAAGGCAGAATGAAGGAGATATCGCCACTGACAGTGGCCTCGAAAGACCAGAATGCAGTGCAGACACATACTGTGTTTTAAGTACAGGGCATGGCTGATTGCTCCTCTGTGCCAGATTTTTAAAAGTAATTAATGCATTACCTCTACTACACTACTGTTTGTATACAGATTATACAACCGTTATTAAAGGTAACAGTACAATTTAATACAATTTAATCATCTTTAATGTATTATTAATTAGGGCCGGACCAATAAATCTGCCTGGCCGATATAAATATTTATATATACATGTAATACTGGCGGATATTAGGTAATTGCAGAAATATGTTTCGACTCTTAAGTAGCGAGCAGTGTCAGTACAAAAATGCCAAAGATAAACTTAGTTAACTAGGTTATTTAGAGAAAATATAACATGTTTGTTTATGTTTAAAAGGGCCAATCATCTGATATTGATTAAGTCACCCAATCTCTGTTGCTTGTTAGCTGGGAGCTAACTAGTCAGCTAACATTTAGTTAAGGTATGTTATCTTGCTAATAGGGCTGGCCAGGCCCTGAACACCACCACCAGCCAAATGCAGGTAAACTTTGCCATTGGCGGGTAAAACTGTCAATCTACCTGTCACGTTGCTGGATAGCCAATGAGAATTGAGTGATTCATTAGTTGTTTTCTTTGTCACTGTTGTTCTTTCACATTTCAACCAAGTCCGCTATTTTCTTGGATTTGAGCTAAAACATGTCTTTCTGGACTCAAAGGAGCAGTCAGTATGTGATAGCTGTCTGTGACAGGGGAAATCAATAAATAAAAAGTTAAAAAATATATATTCTAAGAGTCATTCATTATATTCATTTTGTTAATAACTTGACAGCACTAAAATTGCTATTCTTAATTAAAGCTGCAAGCAGCGATGGACAGGCCCTCGCGCCTGTGCGCGTGTCGGGGTTACTGGCGAACATCGCTCCTTGTGACCGTGCATTTGCATGGCACTCAGACACCGCAAATCGTCAACAATGAAAAGGGAACTCCCTGCTGAGTTCACTGATACCTCACACAAGACTCTACATTATATAGTTCATTAGCTGTGAAAGGGGGCGTGGCCTACGCATAGGCAGGGGCGCCAAGGGCCCATGACTGACAGGGGCCCCAAAAAATAGGTAAAAACTAATATAAAATTATTAAACCATTATCATTCAGTATATATATATTTCAAATATAATAATACAATTAATGATCTCTTTGTTTTTACTTGTTTTTGGCAGTAAAAGTTAAATATCCCCATTGACCAAAAAGTAAACATCCATATAGACCGACCACCCCCCTGTAGCTGCATGAAATGGTTTGGTCATGCCACCCCCCTGTATCTGCATGAAATGGTTTGGTCCTGCCTTAACGCACTCAGTGACGGTGTTTAGTTGTAGTCAGTAGATGCGCAAGAACTACAGAGACCACAGTGTTGCCAAGTAACGTTAAATCAAAATCTGGTTTTCAAAAAAGGAAAGAGAGAAAAGAGAGAGAGGAAAGACAAAGGAAAAGGTGTCAAACTGTAACCCAGTTTTTCACCAAGAAAGGTGGGTAGCCTATAGTCTGTGAGTGGTATTAACCTGTTGGCTTAATGACCATAGTGAAATAAGCTAGCTAGCTACAGACTAGTGTTAGCCTACATGTAATCACTGTCGGTACACGATCTGTTCTGCCTGCACGATCCGTCATGCGCATGCGCAAGATTTTCGCGCATGCACAGATGATAATCCTGTTTTACCTAGGATTCGACACTGCACGATCTGTTCCATGCTAGCCTCCACCGGGAAGCTAACGTTAGTTTAGCTAACAGCTAATTTGGCTAACCGCTAGCTGACAGCTTGATTCAGTTTAAAATAACGTTAACTCAAACTTAACAATGGGAAAAGCAGGCTACAGCTAAATTAAGACTTTACAGTAATAACAATAAAGACAAGTATTGAGTGAATGTATTTTAAATGAGCACAAGTAAAGTAGAACTGACGTCTTTTAAAGTTATTACATGCTGTCTCAGCTAGCGGTTAGCCGAATTAGCTGTTAGCTAAACTAACATTAGCTTGCCTGTGGAGGCTAACAGCAGACCGCTACAATCAGCTAGCGGTTAGCCAAATTAGCTGTTAGCTAAACTAACATTAGCTTGCCTGTGGAGGCTAACGGCAGACCGCTACAACTATGACCGGAAGCGTAGAACAGATCGTGCAGTGTCGTAAATCCTCGTACAACAGCGCATTCGCGGACATCTTGCACATGCGCAGAACGGATCGTGCAGGCAGCACGGATCGTGTACCGACAGCCACCATTTAATCAGTGCAGGGAAACGTTTAGCAAGATATTCATATTAAATCATTGTCCCTGCCACTTTTAGCAGACTTAACAACAGATGCGTCACCAGAAGCCCAGTCTCCCCCTAACTGTGCCCCTCCCTGTCCCAGTGAAGAGGGTGAGAACATTGTGTTCAACGACATGCCAGTTAGCATCATTGCAGGAAGTCTGTGGGGATTTCTCTGTCTTTCATTAATAATTATAATAATAATAATAATAATTTTGTTAAGAGAATTTTCCATTTTGTCAAATTTTACAATAAAAATTAGGGCTGTCAGCATTAACGCGTTAATCGCGATGCGATTAAGGGCCGAGCATAATGCGTTAATTTTTTTTAATCGTATTAATTGCATGCCGCCATTTAATTTATTTTCACTTCACTCGGCTTTGCGTCGTGCCTAACAGGCTACTATTTTGGCGTACTTCCTCGTAACACATCCTGCTGCTGCAGGAATAGCAACGCGGATTTCGGTGCCTCATTCCGGTGCCACTGATATGTCTGCACTTCTCTCTGATGCTCTGAAACAGACAATACAGGTAACACAAACACCGCTGCACGTGACGCTAGTTAACACTATACTTGACAGCAGCTAACGTTAGCCTACCGCTAGCTAGTTATCACTATACTCGACAGCAGCTAACGTTAGCCTACCGCTAGCTAGTTAACACTATACTCGACAGCAGCTAACGTTAGCCTGCTGCTAGCTAGTTAACACTATACTCAACAGCAGCTAACGTTAGCCTACCGCTAGCTAGTAGCTGGATAAAACATGGTTACAATGCTGACAGCTAACTCTAAACGGTGTAAAGTGTGACTGTGTTTTACGGTAGAAGATTCAACACCGGGATGTAACAATCTGCAGCTGCTGTTGTCGGAAAAACACAGACGGTGCGTTCAATGAAACTGGTAATTTACAGCCTTGTGGTGCATTCAAAGTTGTTGTTAAATGCCCTTTTCCCATCTGGTGGTTGTTTTTGTCAGCTATTTACTAGTGAAATAAGTTATTGTTATAGTGATTACATTATTATTAAACATTTAATTTTGACGATATGGCCTTAGCAATAAACAAGCCATTCTTTAATGTCGCCAACTGTTTAGTACCCTTCTTTTTTTTTTACTTTCTTAAAAAGTATTGGTTCAGGCACCATTAAGGCACCGGTACCGTTTTAAAAGTACCGCTTTAGCACTGGTATCCAAACCAAACAATACCCAACCCTAATATTGACTCTAGATTCAAATGTGTGACTAGATTAAATGTATAATAAACAAATACAAATCTTAAAATCAAGTTCATAAAGTCATTTTCTTTGCATTCATTTGATTCCCAATCAAGATACACTGGTAAGAATGGCTTTCCATTGTTAATATGTACTTAAAAACAGTTATGAAATGCAAAATAATAGAATTTTAATTATGTGATAAAACATGCCATTAATCGCGATTAACTATAGAAATTCAACGATTAATCGCGATTAAGAAAATGTAATCGTTTGACAGCCCTAATAAAAATACATTGAGACTGGCCTTCAGCACATTTTTTATGGTTGCTTTTAAACTTGCATCAAATAGTGAACTGCATACTAGACTTGCATGCATGTACAAATCACCAGCAGTAAATGTTGTGCTAGTACTAGTATTGAACTACAAGAAGCAAGACAGTTGCAAGCCTTTAATTAGAGTTATGTAAAGCTTTTGATGGGACAGTTAGGTCCTAGAGATGTGGTGACAACAGCTGCACAGAGGGGGCCCAATTTGATTTCTTGTCATGGGGGCCAAAATTCCTGGCGGCACCCCTGGGCATAGGGGTCAGGGCAAACCTTTACAATAAAAAAGGAAGTCTCTGCTGAGTTCATTGATACCTCACATAAGACTCTACCTTAAACGGGTCACCAGTTATGGAAGGGGGCGTGGCTTAAGAATAAGGGGCGGGCCAAACCATCACCAATGAATAAGGAACTCTCTGCTGAGTTCAATGACACCTCACACAAGACTCTACCTTAAACGGTTGAAATGTTATGAAAGGGGTGTGGCTTAAGCAAAGGGGGCGGGCCAAACCATCACCAAAGAAGAAGGAACTCTCTGCTGAGTTCAGTGACACCTCACACAAGACTCTACCTTAAACGGTTCAAATGTTATGAAAGGGGGCATGGTCTGAGTAAGCGGGCGTGGTTAAAGTGTAGGGGGCGGCTCAGTATCACATGTAGACCACACATTATAAGGTTCATGTAAATCGGATGATGTTTGTCAGGCTGATTTCCTGTTGCCAGCGGGGGGGCGCTATGACCAAAAGTCAATATTGACCTGTATATGTCCTCAGACCTGGACTGTTGTTGATTCTGTAAAATTTCAAGCAGATATGACAATGTACACTGTAGTTACAGCCACTTTCTCGTTCATCGCTAAACACTCAAAATGGCCGCCACGCCACGCCCACACCGTTTGATGAAAAGTTTTTCTTTTAATAACTTTTCAGAGATACAGACCAAATTTGAAGTCCATCGGATGAAATCTCTAGGAGGAGTTCGTTAAAGTCTAGCACCTTGACTTTTAGACCTACTTCCTGTTGCCACTAGGTGGCGCTATGACTTTGAGTCAATTTTGTCGGGTAAATGTCCTCAGAGTTAGAGTCTTATGAATCCTCAAAAGTTTCGAGCCAAATGGACAATGTACACTCAAGTTACACCCACTTCCTGTTTTGATGGCGAAACGCACAAAATGGCCGCCCCGCCACGGCCACGCCCTATGACGAAAAGTTTTTCTTTTAACAACTTTTCATCTTTAATGTCTTAAGATGGTACAGACCAGATTTGAAGTTGATCAGATGAAATCTCTAGGAGGAGTTCGTTAAAGTACGACGTGGAAATGGCCAAAATCGTACTAATTTCTAAATTTCAATTCAAAATGGGGGACTTTCTGTTGGGTTTAGGGTATGGCGCCAATGACGTTTCTTGTACGTCTTGACATGCTATATATGTGTACCAAATTTCGTGAGTCTACGTTAAACGTACTGCAGGGGCAAACATTTTTTAAGTTGGTAGAGGGCGCTAGCGAGCCATTTTTGTGCGCCTATTCCCGAAACCCTTAAAATACGTAAATCTTCACCAGACTTGATGCGACCCCCAATTTTGGTGAGTTTTTGAATATGTTAAGCCCCTCAAAAAGGCAATTCATTTGCTGTAATAATAATTCCTTCAGTTTCAATAGGGCCTTCGCCGCTGTCAAAAGACTTTTTTTTACCCTTTTTTTTGACCTTGGGTTTCATGAAATGCGCTATATAAATGTAAGTTATTATAATGTTGGTTGCTACAACAAACACTTAATGCTTTGGCTCATGACACAGTGACAGTGATACCTGGTTTATCTCACGAGACATCCAAAGTAGACTAAGTTACCGTAGCAACACTGGAAATGCAGCGATGCATCTGTAGCTTATTTTTTTATTGTAAATGAATGATTTTCTGTCTGAGCAAAACATTCATCACAACCATATGACCTCCCGGTAACGCTAACTCAGTAATCTCCAGTGGGTAATACAGCAGCGTATAGAAATGATCTTTATGACGGCAGGTGTGTTAAAACCAGTATTGGGCAAGTTACTTCCAAAATGTAATACATTATAGATTACTAGTTACTGTCATTTGAGAGTAATTAGTTATATTACAATATTACTGTCTCTGAATTGTAATGCGTTACACTACTTTTGCATTACTTTTGAGTTACTTTCACCAAAATAACAGGGGAAATTTGATTTGGCAGCTAGCTTGTGAATTTCACCACCGGATCAATAAAGTCTCCTCTTTATCCACTTTAATACATCATAGATTATTCATATTTTGCATAATCAATATAAATATGCAAAGTAACTAAAGCTATAAAAAATAGATAAGTAAAACGTATAACAGGCAAGTAGGAGAAAATGAAAATACTCAATTAAAAGTACGACATTGTTGTAAAATGTTTGTTTATAGCACTTGAATAAGAAATTCATGTTGTTTAGTTTAAAACACTCTAAAGGAAATGTTCAGTTATAGTGTGATTAAAACTCACTATTTACATTATTTACAGTACTTGATTTACAGCTGATTTGTGAAAAGGTAGCCTACACAACCTTATTTAACAGTAATTTAGTTTTACTGTGAAACGTCACAGGAAGTGCTTTTATTTTGAAGTAGGTTACATGTCCGTCAGGCTTCAGTTGTTCACTTTTCTTGTTTGTAAAACTGCAACATATTGAACAGTAAATGGTCACAGTAAAAGACAAGCGTTTTTGGTCGTGATTCGAAGCCATTCCACTACAGGCAGAGTTACTCTCCACGGCTGATAAAATGCAATGATATTTACGTGTAGCAAGCCTCAACATTAATTCCCGACATGTTTATATCTGTCAGCCGCTGACGTACCGTCACCTGTTGGGACATACATGCTGTCCGTACCGTCTCTGGTTCTGGCTCTGACCACGGGAACAGAAACAGGACAGCTCACTTCAACGCAGCGTAATAACTCCTGAAAATGTCCATATCGCAAATGTATCTGTCTCTGCAGTCATCTCAACCATCGAATACAGCGACAGGAAAATAATACGGCTTTTTTTTTCCTGTGAAGAAATGTGCGGTGTTGGTGAATTCTTTAAAAAAAACAATGCACCACTAAATGTTGCGTTAAAATGCGTTGTAACTCGCGTTACTGAGATTGTAACGAGTATAATATTACCGAAATTTAATTAGTAATGCGTTATATTACTGCGTTACAGCAAAAAGGAATACATTACTGTAATTGCGTTACTTTTGTAACGCGTTACTCCCAACACTGGTTAAAACACTTCCACTTCAGTCCAAAGCGGCCGCTAGAATCAACACAAACTGAAAGTTACATATAGACACTTTAAACATCATTCAATATAAATGTAAAACAGCACATTGTAATTTCTGTAATTATTACCAATGCATTTATCAGTAATACAGTTAAAAATATTGAAAATTGCGGTGCAGGTGTGCGCCCCTAAATGTTCTGCCTGTGCCCAAAATAATTTCCGTTAGGGGCTATAGTGCTCCTAGTAAAACAAAGTTAACCGGGAGCCCAGAAACTGATTTATCATGTAGCAAGACAATGCCCCAAAACACAGTGCCAACGCAACCAAGGAGTTCAGCGGGGAAAAAGGAAAAGGTTTTTAGACGGACCAAGTCAATCTCCAGACTTAAACCATATTGAGCATTTCACCTGCTGAGAAGAGCAACCTCCGAAAACCAAACGAAAACTGATAGAGGCTGCGGTGAAAGCCTGGCAAAAGCATCGCAAAAGAAGAAAGTAAAGGTTTGATGCAGCAGGTATTATATGCAAAGGACGTGCAACTAAATATTAAATATGATTTGGTTTGTATACTTTTGCTCACCTAAAAATTGGGTGTTCTGATCTAGCTGAAATGTCTTTAGTGTACTGCAAAAATAAAGCAGTTGGCCTTGCGGTTTCAATAGTTTCGTTGGTGACTGTATGTAATGCATCATTTATTGTAATAAAGGTTCCAAGTACAGCCCTGCCCGCGCAGGTTTTTTTAATCCCACTCCTGCCCGCTCCCGGTGGATTTCTGACCATTACCACCCGTTACCGTATTTGTGTGTTGGGTCCGGCACCGCAAACATTAGATTGATTGTCAATGGATTGACCATTGATTTTGTGACTTCTCCCCATCTGTCGGTAATAAGTAGCGAATTACGTTCTAGTGCATAATGACATTCAAGTGACAGTAATTCTAGTACAATATAAGGACAAAGTGACGTTGTATTCATTTATTTATTTCACTTATTTTAGACAGTGTTGTTGGCTGTGGTTTGTTTTGCTCAGGTTGTTTTATTTCATTTTGTTTCCCTGTCTTTTAACGCACTATAACCGATTTCATGTTAAAGTCCCTGTTGATTGGATCCCTCAGGTCGCCGTAGAAGAAAGGGGCGGGACACAGTGCCCCGGGAAAGAAGTGTGAGAGACGAGACTACAGATCTGGGTCCTGGATTCTGGGTCTAAAAGCTAATTTTAAAAGCATTCCTGTGCTCCATACAACGCACAGCCCCAGGAAATGCTAAGATTAAAGCTAATTTTTTTGCATTGTATAGTTTTAGTTGCTCCATCAGATGCTACGTGGAAATTTGCACCACGCCCTGCATACCCAGACCTCTGATTGACTGTTTACATCCCGTAAACACTCCCACAAGCACACTGACCAGACACACTCTCCCAAAGTCAATAATCAGAGATACAGCGCTACACGCCCCTCTGTGCTCCCTTCAGAGCAATCACCCATTCATAATCCCATAACCACCGTGTCTGTCCCCCGACTGAGACCGTTTAAACAAAACACTAACAAAAGAGGTGCTATACTAAACAACCTAATTGGAATTAAAACAACCACTGCAACGATAGAACAGAATAGGAAAATCAAATGTGGACTATTAAATATTAGATCTCTGTCATCGAAAGCATTATTGGTAAACGAATTGATATCAGATAACCACATTGATTTATTCTGCCTCACCGAAACCTGGCTGGGCCATGACGAATATGTTAGTTTAAATGAAGCCACTCCTCCCAGTCATAATAATACTCAAATTCCACGAGGCTCAGGCCGAGGAGGGGGAGTTGCAGCCATATTTGACTCGAGCCTGTTAATTAATCCTAAACCTAAACTAAATTATAAATTTGAAAGCCTTGTTCTTAATCTTCAACACCCAACATGGAAAACAGTACAGCCTATTATATTCGTTGTTGTTTACCCAGCACCAGGTCCATATTCTGAGTTTTTATCTGAATTCTCAGAGTTTTTATCATGCGTAGTCCTTCAATCAGACAAAGTACTTGTACTTGTAGGTGATTTTAATATCCATGTGGACGTTGACAGCAATAGCCTTAGTACTGCTTTCAATTCACTGCTAGATTCTATTGGTTTCAGTCAGAGGGTGCATGAGGCCACGCACTGTTTTAACCACACCCTCGACCTTGTGCTAGAATATGGCATCAAAATTGACGATTTAATAGTATTTCCGCAGAATCCTTTATTATCAGACCATTTTTTAATAACTTTCGAATTCCTACTACCAGACTATATGAAATTAAATAAAAGTTTCTACACTAGATGCTTATCTGACAGTGCTATAGCTAAATTTAAGGAAGATATTCCAACAGCACTTAACTCAATGTCATGCCTTAATATAAGAAGATGATGAAGGAAAGGAAACTAGCACCTTAGTATAACTCCCAAACTCGCAAATTAAAACAAATCTCACGAAAACTTGAAAGTAAATGGCGTTCCACCAAACTGGAAGAATCTCGTGTAGATTGGCAAGATAGTCTAAAAAATTATAGGAGGGCCCTCAGAAATGCCAGATCAGACTACTACTCAATACTAATAGAAGAAAATAAGAACAACCCAAGGTTTCTTTTCAGCACTGTAGCCAGGCTGACAAAGAGTCATAGCTCTGTTGAGCCATCTATTCCTATAGCTCTGAGCAGTGATGACTTCATGACCTTTTTTAATGATAAAATTATAACAATTAGAGATACAATTCATCACCTTCTGCCCACAGCTTCTAACGGCTCACCATTGGGTGCAGGAGGGCTAGAGAGAACGATAAGACCTGATACTTATTTAGACGGCTTTTATCCTTTAGACCTCCAACAATTAATGTTAAGGGTCTCTTCAGCTAAGCCAACTACCTGTCTCTTAGACCCCATTCCAATGAGGCTACTTAAAGAAGCACTACCCGTGGTCAATACTACATTACTAGATACGATCAATATGTCCTTATTAACGGGTCACGTACCGCAGTCTTTTAAAGTAGCTGTGATAAAACCTATTCTGAAAAAACCCACCCTCGACCCTGAGGTCTTAGCCAACTATAGACCTATATCTAACCTCCCGTTTCTCTCCAAAATCCTTGAGAAGGTAGTCGCTAATCAATTGTGTGACTTTCTGCATAGAAATAGTCTATTTGAAGACTTTCAGTCAGGATTTAGAATGCATCATAGCACAGAGACGGCACTGGTGAAAATCACTAACGACCTTCTAACTGCTGCTGACAAAGGACTTGTCTCCATACTTGTCTTATTAGATCTTAGTGCTGCATTCGACACTATCGACCATACCATCCTGTTACAGAGACTGGAACATTTAGTTGGCATTAAAGGAATCGCACTAAGCTGGTTTAAGTCCTATTTTTCTGAGCGATCCCGATTTGTTAACATTAACGATAAACCATCCAAATACGCTAAAGTTAGCCATGGCGTTCCTCAAGGCTCAGTGCTTGGACCAATTCTATTCTCTTTATATATGCTTCCTCTAGGCAATATTATTAGGAAACACTCAATTAACTTTAACTGTTACGCAGACGACACCCAATTATATCTGTCAATTAAGCCAGACGAAAGCGGTCAGTTAGCCAAACTTCAAGCGTGCATTAAAGATATAAAATCCTGGATGACCCACAATTTTCTGATGTTAAACTCAAACAAAACGGAAGTTATTGTGCTGGGACCCAAGCACCACCAAACTTCATTATCTAAAGATATAGCTACCCTAGATGGTATTGCCCTGGCCTCCAGCACTACTGTCAGAAATCTAGGAATCATTTTTGACCAGGATCTATCATTTAACGCCCACTTAAAACAAACCTCAAGAACAGCCTTTTTCCATCTTCGTAACATTGCCAAAATCAGGAACATCCTCTCGCAAAACGATGCTGAAAAACTAGTCCATGCATTCGTTACTTCCCGGCTGGACTACTGTAATTCTTTACTATCAGGCTGCTCAAATAAGTCCCTCAAGACCCTCCAGCTGATCCAGAATGCTGCAGCACGTGTTCTGACAAGAACTAGCAAAAGAGATCACATTTCTCCTGTATTAGCTTCTCTGCATTGGCTTCCTGTAAAATCCAGGATTGAATTTAAAATCCTTCTCCTGACCTACAAAGCACTAAATGGTCAAGCTCCATCATACATAGAAGAGCTCTTAGTACCTTACTGTCCCACTAGAGTACTGCGCTCCCAGAACTCAGAGCTACTTGTGGTTCCTAGAGTCTCTAAAAGTAGAATGGGAGCCAGAGCCTTCAGCTACCAGGCTCCTCTCCTGTGGAACCAGCTCCCAACTTGGGTTCGGGGGGCTGACACTGTCGCCACATTTAAGAATAAACTGAAAACCATCATCTTTGATAAAGCTTATAGTTAGGGAGTGAGGAGTTGCAGCATAGTAGAGTAGAGTAGAGGGAGGCAGGAAGTACAAGCCCGTTCCGGCAGGGGAGAGTACGAGCCCGGTCCAGGGCCCCTCTCTTTAGCCTGCCTCTCTTAGTTATGCTATTATAACTCTAGACTGCTGTGGGAAGCTCCTTCCAAGGACACAATGAGCTGCTCCCTCTTCTCTCTTTTCACTTGTCTCCTTTTGTGTGCATCTTAGTCCCAGAAATGCCTGTTACTAACCTAGCTCTGGGGAGTTTTCTCCCCGGAGTCCCTTTGCTTCTTCTTCACCCAGAACATCGCCTTGGAATTGGGTGGCACCTACACCGGGGTCCTGGGTGCAGCTGACGCTATGGACTTACTACACCCTGCTACGCTCTGCGATTCCCCGCAGTGTCCGACTGCGTCCTGCTGCGTCCAACCACGTCCACCCAGGCTGCTGTGCCACACTACACCCCGTAACGCCCTGCTGTACCCTACTATAACATGAACTACTACGACTACCATTGTGATCACTGTTTCACTATCTTTGACTATTATTGCCACCATTCACCACTCCCCCAACCGGTGCCGTCAGACACCGCCTACCAAGAGTCTGGGTCTGTCCGAGGTTTCTTCCTAACAAAAAAGGGAGTTTTTCCTTGCCACTGTCACAATAGCTACTGCTAATGCTTGCTCTTGAGGCAACCACTGTAATAGTTGGGGCTTCGTAAACTACAGAGTTTGGTCTAGACCTACTCTATCTGTAAAGTGTCTCGAGATAACTCTTGTTATGATTTGATACTATAAATAAAATTGAATTGAATTGAATTGAATTGAATCTGTGGGTTGGTGTATGCTGGTACAACTGTTCGGACGAGCTGTTGTTGGGTGCGCTGGAGTCGTGCAGGTATGTGGTTGTTGCATCGCAGTTGGTGTGTTGAAGGTGGTGGTAGGCTTTGATAAATTTGGTCATCTCCTTGACAGTCACTGGGAACGTGTTGGAAGTTTCTGGTTGTGCCATGGTCGACATCTATCATAAAAAGATATGAGAAAAGGAAAGAGGTTGGTTGGACAAATGTATATTGGAATTAAAGAGAGCTTGCTTGTCCGAAGGCACTGGCTAGGGTTAGGGGATGTGAAAGTTATCACGATGATTCCCCCTGCTTCGTCCGACGACTGGGCAGTTGAAATGGGGAACCAAAGGCAAGAGCACGGGCCGGCGCAAGTCATTAAAAAGCTCTTAATACCTACATTGTCCTCTAGTTATTAAATGTCTTTGTTCATCCCTAACCATTGGGTTTAATTACTTGAATTTTGAATTCATGAGTAGAGGTGGTTCCTGATCTGGGTAAAGGATACTTTAAGTTCCGGCTCTGACTTAGAATCAGAATTCAAGAGAGTTCAGAAGCGTTTGTCAACAGTGTATAGTTCCAGATTGTGTGGTAATATAAATGGTATTTAGAGGGTTCCGGATCTGACTTGGAATCAAATTTCAAGAGGGTTGAAAAGCATTTGTTCACGGAAAGCATTTGGCTGGTGTTTAACTGGATGCACTGTGCGTTGCTGATTTTCTTAGGAAACCAAGCTAGGTGAACCTGTCTTTGGGTTTAAATAGAGAAATCAAAAAAGTCAGAGACGTCGTCATTCATTGTTCAAAATCCATGGTTACATTGAAAAATATAGCTGTTGAATCGAAATGTTGTGAAAAACAATGTCTTACATCTCAGCTGGCCCCCGTTCTCTCACACTCATCCACTGTTAATTACAGCCCAGCATCAAAGTGAGGACTCCTGGCCAGGACTCGTGGTAAAGTTGGTTTTATATTGGACATTGGATCTTCGACACATTCGAAAAATCTATTATGCAGTTTGCCATTTTGACCTATTCATGTCAAAATACTTCTGATGAACTCAGCTAACCCCCCTACACATAACACAAAGCTTCTTTTCTCAAACAATCCATCCGTTAATTTTAAAAATATTTTTTTAATGTAAATAAATGCTATAAATCTATTATGCAGCTTGACCTTTTGACCTATTCATGTCAAACCACTTTTGGTGAACTCAGCTAACTCCCCTACACATTGCACAAAGCTTCTTTTCTCAAAAAAACATCCTTTGATTTTTTAAAATATTTTTTCATTATTTTTATTATTTTATTTTATCTTTGTAGACCCAATTTGACTCATGCAGAAGATGGTTCCAAGATCTCTGCACTCCAGCAACCGGAATGGTACATATTCCAGAAGAATTGTTTCAATGTACACTGTGTGAAAAACAATAAATAACTAGAACTGCAAGCAGTTATGACAGGGTTGTGAGTAGCCCCCGACAACCCGGGAAGCGAAAGTGGGACCCAAAGCGTAACGGTGAGGAGGCAAACGTCAGTAAATATCGACATGTGTGAGCCGCAAGGTCTGTGGTACGTTGCCGTTGCAAATATCCCATTAACATTATTTGAGTATAAGGGCCGAAAATGGTCTACGTTGGCTACAACGCCCCTTAATGGCCAATCTTCTTAAAATGTGTGGAGGACCCCCAGAGGGTCATGGCAAACTAGGACCTAAAGTTTCGTGTTGGTAGCATTTATTTTGGTTGAGATATGTCAAAGTTGGCGTTTTCATAGTTACCTACAAAAATTTGTTTGCGCATAATTTGCGCAATTTTTGTCTAATAAAAATTCTATCAAATTGAAAATATATTAATTATTTATAAAATCAAAGGATGAGTTTTTTGAGAAAATAAGCTTTGTGTTATGTGTAGGGGGGTTAGCTGAGGTCATCAGAAGTATTTTGACATGAATAGATGATCAAAATGGCAAGCCGCATAATAGATTTTTCGAATGTGTCGAATATCCAATGTCCAATATAAAACCAACTTTACCACGGCTGGCCAGGACTCGTGTGAAAAAGCCTCCCTCGTCACTGTGGTAAAGTGTATAGAATGGTCATCCTTCAGCCAAGGGTCATGGGAAGAGGGAGAGGCTTAACCTGGAATGCCCCCTTGTCCTGTGTGAGCTTTGTGTAATGGAAAATATACAGGGCCACCGGGCAAGCAGCCATGTTACTGTCGAGGAAGGGTGATACAGATGCAGAAAGGGCAGGGGACCAACTGTGTTTTCAGTCAATCAACGAGGAGCATCATTTTACTGTTACTGATAGATGTAGAAAGTATAATGGTGAAAAATAGATTATACATTAATATGAAAAGCTTCTTCCTTTCTGAATGTGGTTTTAAGTTTATGCACAGCTCTAACAGTGGCAAGGGTATTAAAGATTGGCATAAATAACTCCCCATTTGAAATATTGTTTTGAGGTTGTTGGACACAGCTGAGCATGCTGGAGATCTGCCACACAATTACAACACGTAACACTTTTACCGCCATTTTCCTTGGCTGGATTACTGGGAGGCGGTGTTATCTTATTAATATTGTTTGTTTGGAGTGTTTGCATTTGTGTGTGTTTTTTACCCCAAATACCTTTACCAGTGTGTGGTGGCTACCTCGCTACTGCGCATGTGGAGTCCACACAGGCTGTCTGCACACCTCACACAGAGAGAAGAGGCTCAACATCGAAACTCTAGTGGATGCCTCACTGCTCAGGTGGCTGTGTAGCTGAGCTTATCCAATGAGTGTCCAATGAAAGATCCTTTCTGGTTTGAAAACGCGTCAAAACCATCTCAGAACGAGTGATGACAGATTGACCCACCTTGTGCCATGGAAGGTGGGTGCTACGGGTGCTGCAGCACCATAGACAGTAAAAATAGTGGACGTAGCATCCGTGATGTCACCCATTGGTTTGTGGACTGCTGTTTTGAGCCTTGAGTTTGGTGATACGGGTCGCCATCTTGTTTTTTTGCAACCGGATGTAACAATTTTTGAGGAGAGGGTGGAGCTGGGGAGGATTCGCAGCTAAGCCAGTGTTGTTTATGGTTGCAATTGCGTTGTGCTAAGCTAAACGCTAAAGAGGGACAGTTGATTTTCGTTTACTCGTTATTATCACATTCATTTTGACAGCTCTAATATATATAGACCTGACAAACTATATAGTGTTTTTTTATTTTTTTCCTTTCAGTTTTAGGATCCTACAGAATTATGTCAATGTCCTTTTGGAAGTAAAAGGCCCATTACAGTGCATTGAGACACCAGCTCTGCTGAGCATGTGAATGTGGCGTCAGATATAAGTGAGGCTGTCTCTGAGGAGGGACGATCACAGGCAACTGACAAATATTTCTGCTGATCCACTTAACTGGGCCTGTCAACAAACAGTATCACACGAGACACATCTGCAGGGAGCTATATAAGGGGCTTTCCGACCAGATAGTACTTGTACTTTTTACAGGAAAAGTACACTTCTAAGCAGTTCTAAGACCTACTCTCCCCCAAAATCTTTTTTTCCGTTTGCATTCCCACTGGCCAAGTGGCCATAGGGACTGGTAGGAGGGGTAAGGGAGTGACGCGAGCACGGCAACGGTCTTTATAGCGTTAAAATCAGAAAACAAATACATCAAAAAAAGTATGAGCTAAATACTAAATCTAATGTATATAGCATATTTGTCATAATTTAAACAAGTCTCCCGAAGAGAAAAGGGTATCTCTCTCTCCCCCGCCTCTGCCTGCTGCACTGTGGACGTGTGTGTGTGTGTGTGTGTGTGTGTGTGTGTGTGTGTGTGTGTGTGTGTGTGTGACGGCCGGAGAGCCACAGGACACGCTTGTGGAGTTTAACTCTGAAAAGACAGTTAACCACAGGTTCCCGTTAATCTCATGATGGACATGTGTTGTGATATTTAAACAAACGAACCATCAACGGCGAAATAAAAGCCTCTTATTTACGAGAGCGGTCTGAGAGACCTCCAGCTCACAGCGAGGTGTGTGTGTGTGTGTGTGTGTGTGTGTGTGTGTGTGAGAGCGGTCTGAGAGACCTCCAGCCTACAGCGAGGTCTCTGAGCCAGTCATGGCCGAGCGACGAGCTAGAGGCCGGGGCAGGCGCCTGCTGGCTGTCGCCTCACTTCATGGAACTCCGAAAACTTTGAAGCAAATTGTCAATTCGGCATCAATTTTCGCAAAAGATTGCCTATATTCGAAATCTAAACAGTTCATTTCTCGCCTAAAACGTTGTCAGAAGTGAATTTAATGATGAATAAGATGGTGAAAATTTTTAAAAATGTCCCGTTGTTAGTTAGTCTGCAAGTTCCGAGTTGGCAGTGGGCGTGACTTATAAGTTCGACCAATCAAGTACCCCTAGGAAAAGGGAAAAGACCTTGCTCTGAAGTAGGAGCTAAAAAAGTTTGCTACTGGGCCAGAGGAACTTAAAAATCCCCAAATTTTTCCTGTCGGAACACAACGAAAAAAAGTGTACTAGGAACGTTTAGTTCTAAGAACTGCAAAAAGCCCCTTATGATAGTGATGCTGGTCTCATCTTTTACACACCAAGACAACCGATAGCTCTTAGAACCTCGGAACTAGAGGACTGTATTGGGATTGTGATCCCGCGGATCCTGCAGGAGTGGGCGGTTTTAACGAGGCTGCGACTGGGAGCGGGAGGTCCAAATATAGACGACGGGTCCCGGGATTTAGGAGCGCTGCTCCTGATCAGTGCTGTAACCGTTAGGTCATAGTTGGGTCTCGCAGATCCATAGTTACATTCACCTCATGATCCGAAGCCTGGCACTTTGAAAATACTACATGACTTGACTGTAAACGTGAAAATGACCTGTTGACGTTGGGGATGTTAGGCACTATTTATCACATACACTTTACACCCATTTTATTTTCATCTGAGTCTCCTCCTCCTATAGGCACAATATCCAAGAATAATGTGTCTGATGTATCTGAAATTCATCTTAACTTGAACTGATTTAAAACTGTGATATTTTTATCAGATTCCACACAAACTAAATTAAGATTATATATATAGATATATACAACCCAGTCTCACTGCAGTTTGTGAAATGTTCTCGTAATTTAATCTATTGATTCGTGTACACGGACACGTTTATCTCAGTTTTTTTTGGGTTTTTTTTCGTGATGGTCAACACGTTTTTTTAAACTAATGCATTAAGGGGGCCCACTGAGGCTGTATATGTAGACTACCGGGCCCAGATTTTTGATCTACGCCACTGCAAATGCAGGTTTTGAATGTAAGCACAAAAACCACATTTACATGTTTTACATTAGGACTGGGCAATATATCGATAATATATTGATACTGTGATTTGAAACTAGATATCGTCTTAAATTTTGGATATCGTAATATCGTAATATGGTAAGTGCTGTCTTTTCCTGGATTTAAAGGCTGCGTTAGAGTCAAGTGATGTCATTTTCTTTACCAGACTATTCTAGCTGTTCTATTATTTTCCTTTACCCACATTGTCAATAAATCGACATTTCCAATGATTATTTATCAAAAATCTCATTGTGTAAATAACATTTGGTAAAGCATCAATAGTCAACACTACAATATCGACATCAAGGTATTTGGTCAAGATTATTGTGATATTTGATTTTCTCCATATCACCCAGCTCTATTTTACATACTGCCATAAATAAATATAAAAAGTCAGCGTTATAGGCATCAAGATGTCAAAGTACAGCAGAGGAGATTTTATTAGAATTTGGGAGATGAGGCATTCAAATGTTTACAATTCAGCTGGGATAAAAGAGAAATTGAAGGAAGGAGCAAAAGAAACAGAAATTGAACAATACAAATGATAAAACAGCAGCTTTAATAAAAAAGTTTCAGTTGTGATGTCAATTTTAAGAAACCCATATTGGCAGGACACCACGTCCCAGGGCCTGCCAGTCCACTGTATGTGGTCTGACTTCAGCGTTAGAGCTTTTGTAGAATGTAATGTGTAATGTAAACTAGAGCATGTGATCATTAAATACTTCAATAAAGAAATAGAGCAGAGCAGATCTTATTTATTTTTACAGCAGCGTTTTACAATAACTTCCCCTGTTCCTGACATTCAGATACAATATAGCCACGTTATGAGCTTCAAAGATCAAAAGATAGAAACAACAGGATTCTGCAGTTTTCCTCTCTACTAACATGTATACCTATGTGCTTGTGTATTTCAGTCACATTCAGGTGTCCAGTCCTTTCTTACAGCTGAGGAAATGGCCTTTGAAAGCCCAACCATCCATCTGAACAGTGTGTATTCAGCTGGAGGGGTGTGTGTGTTGTGGGGTTTGCTCAAGCTGATTAGTGACTGCTAATCTGATCCCCAGTCAGTGTGCGCTGTGAAGGGTGTAAACGGTGCGGTCGTCAGAGTGGAGGACAGGATATGGTGATAAGGGAAGAGGAGCCACACCCTGGCGGCCTCAGTTTCCTGAGAAGAGCCTGGCTGTCTGCCACCGCATGTGTTTTCACAACCTGACATGAACCTGACATTCACATGCCTACAAAAAGTCCTATATCAAAATACTATACACATTGGAGAAAATAAACTGTTTTGTCTGACGTGTTTTAGTTGCCAAAATATTACTAATCTTATATTAAAATCCAAGCACTACTCATCATGTTGTCCACCGTACATCATAATATCAATAATTTCAGTAAAAAACAAACAAAAAACCCTATCTCTGCTGGCCTCTACTCCAGTCTGTTGCCAGTGGGGAGAGGTCCTCGATGGCTACCCCAGCTTCGGAGTAGGCAACAGGAAAGCTGGATTCCTCAGAGCTGCTGCTGCAAGAACAAAATATTTGGGTTATGTGCGTTGTTCGTAAACGTATCTTTTTATGCATGTATGTTTTTTTATTTCATTTTTTTTTTTATCTCCTTTCGTTTTTCAAGAAAAGGTAGAGTAATTAATGTAGGGTGACCAGTTCCCGGTTTTCACTGTGACTGACAGACCCGAAATTGGAATGAAAGAACGAAAACATTGACCAAACGTATAGTCGTGCACCCTACACCCGCAGGCTCAAGACAGCCAGAGCAAGTGCTGCTCTGAGCTCAGAGATGTTCTAGAATGCCCATATTTTACAATGCTAAAATTACAGTTTATTTACATGAAGTATGATGGGTTTAGTGAATGCAATTTCGCGGACTTTTAATGTTTTAAAAAAGGATCTTACTCTTCAACAGAAAGGTCGACCTCCTTAGAAATCCTTTCCATAATATTGTCAGACACTTAGAATATTAATCTGAGCCTGTCAGCAGCAAAACAAGCTGGACAATTGTCCTATTAACTTACATTGTAGCTTGTTTCGCCGTTGCCGACTGCAGCGAACTTGTTTAATACTGGACCAATGTCAAAGGAAAATATTTCCTCAATAATAGTTTTAATTGTTTCCGATATTCAATGAGCTGTTGCAGAAACAAGCCCAGCGTGAAGCAATAAAGCAAAAGCTGTCAGATAAATGTAGTGCAGTAAATATTACAACATTTCCCTCTGAGGTGTAGTGGAGTAAAGTATGAAGTAGCAGCAGGGGCGATTCTAGGATTAGACCTTTAGGGGGGCTCAGCCCCTAATGAGAATGTGAAACGGATATACACTGTAAACCCCAATTCATCCATGACACAAAATTTTAATGTTACGTCCACACAAATGTTCAGGATTGTCAAAACAACATAAAAACTTTATGTTCATTTGACACAAAAAATCATCCCATGTGAGGTTGACATAATTTTTTTATGTTAAGTCAACAATTTTTGACTTTTGAGTTCATTCTACTTAAATGTATAACATCAACATCACATAATTAGTTCAAGGCCAATTAACAACACATATACTGTGCACTTAGCATATATTTTTTATAGTTAAGTAAACCTAAAAAATGGTTGTCAAAATATGTACTCAATGTTTTTATGTTCATATGACAAGCGGTCACTTTCATGTTCAACAAAATGAAAATATTGTGTTCACTTAACACAACAAAAACACATAATTACAACATAAGTTCCAGAGTTATGCTGAACACAAATATTTTGTGCTGTTTTACCATAAAACTGCCACAATGTTTTGTGTTTTTACCAGCGTATTATGTTTTAGTACACATAATTAAGTTTTAACTAGTCAAAGCAACGTTAAATTTAAAGGTTGAAAACAACTTCCATTTCTTTGTTTGTCTAACTTAAAATGTTTGAATAGAAAGGATACATACAATTTGTGTTATGTTTGATTTGATCGTACTGTAGTCAGATGCAATTGGTTCATTGGCTGGTCAATTCCCATGATGCAAGGCGGTAAATAGAGTTGTGTTAAAATTTGCTGAAAAGTATGCAGTTTGTTCGAAATACAAATGTAACTTTATGAATTCCGTTTATTAAACGTGTCTGCTTAGAATTTTTGTTGCCTGGTAATTGTCATTGTTGTGCTGATTTACATTTGTAACCATGAGTTAAGTGACTGTTACGTTTGATAAGAGCTGGAGTATTGCAGCATTAGACTTTGAGCAGTAATAGGCTTCTTTCAGCCATTAAGCTGCGGTGTGTCACTTCACTAGTGGTCTTTTTGTGTAAAGTGATGCAAGATCAGCGGCTTTAGAGGGGCCCCTATTTCGCATGGGGCCCTTGGGCGGCCACACCCAAACACTCATGCTACTTCCGCTATAGATGTGGTTATGTTGTTTTAGCTGTTTAATTGTTGTTTGTACATAAAATTAACAAGTTATGACACATCACTTTTTGTGTTTAATAAACATATAAATACACATTAAGTAACCTGATCATTCTGTTAATATAACGTAGAATAATATGTTAAGAAAACACTAATTATTTTGTTGCATGACTAAAAAAATTATGTTAAACTGACATACATTTCCTTTCAGATAACACTCATGTGACATTTATTTTATGTTTAGTGTACTCAAAACTTTAATGTTACCATACTGTACTAAATTAAAAGTTTTGAGTGCAAGCCGTTTCCAAAAACATTTTAGGTTGAGTTAGCATTACATTACATTACATGTCATTTAGCTGACGCTTTTATCCAAAGCAACTTACAATTGCTATATATGTCAGAGGTTGCACACCTCTGGAGCAACTAGGAGTTAAGTGTCTTGCTCAGGGACATATTGGTTGATGTATCGCAGTGGGAATCGAACCCAGATCTCCCACACCAAAGGCATGTGACATATCCACTGCGCCATCCCCACCCAGCGAACTTGCGAATTCGGATTTACAGTGTAGTGCATGCAAAAGTGTTAATCTGCACCATGAAATTACCAACTTCTTCACAACCGCACTCCTGCTCTCCCTCTGACAGACTGGCACAACCACGTCATACAGAATCTAAGCTTTCCAATGATATTAGCGCCAGTTGCTGTGACAAATGGTTTGTGAGAAAATTAACATTGAATTTACATGAAATGTTATCATATTTGCATTCTGCATAAATCTCTGCACACCCATTACTCTCTGTGAAATATCTCCCAAACTCTTCACTCAACACATGCATCGGTACAACAAGCGGTTCCCGGGGAATCCGGTTTTGTAATTGCAACAAAATTTCTACATGGTCTCCAACTTTGGGCCAAAATTATAATGTATTCTCATGTAAACTATTTATGTCAGCACAGACATTTTTGTAAATTGCTTAGCCAGTGTATCCCACCATAATGGCTATTATATTGTCAGATTCCAGACAATCCCACTTACTCATATATATATATCCCACTGTTGGGACCAGCAGTTGTGTTAAACCTGATTTTAATCAAAAAGGCCTCAGAGCATCTGTCTCTGAAAGACAAAAAAACCATGCGGTCTTTCAGACAAAGAGATTTTCGGCCTATATGGAAAATTCCAATCCATGTCTCCTCAGAAAAGAGGGTGAAGCCATTTCACGGCAACAACCAGCAAATCACACGTAGGTGTTACTGCACAAAATGGCCACAGGTCAGAGAACTCTGATCTCCCATTGGTTCCTGGGACCATAAAAAAGCATGGAGCCAGGTCAGGGGACCTGATCTATAAATAGCCTGAGCACCCACAAATCCCGGTCTTCCGTCTGCAACAGCCGTTGCTACAGGGAGCGTGCAAGCGCTTGTGCAAAATACTTCCATTTCTGGACAAAGTGGATTTATTCCTCGGTGTTCTGAAGAACACTACTGGATCCTGTAAAACATGCACCCCGTGTTTTCAAACTGCAGAAGAGAAAACGTTTCTCTACTAGAAAATCGGATAACAGTGGACACCGCTTTTCTTTTCCTCTCAACAAGTCGACTAGCTTTCCTCCTGTTGCTTTTGGAAGGGAAAGCTTTTCTCCGTGGCCGCTGACGAGCGACATGGGCCGTTCTGTTTTAATGTGGAAAGCTATGGACAGACACGAACGGACTGAACACACAGTAAGAAGGCTTAAAGCAGCCATATTATGCTCATTTTCAGGTTCATAATTGTATTTTAAGGTTGTACCAGAATAGGTTTACATGGTTTCATTTTCAAAAAACACCATATTTGTGTTGTACTGCAGTGCTCTCTCTCACTCAGATCCTCTTTTCAGCTGGTCTCTGTTTTAGCTACAGAGTGAGACCTCTTTTCTTCTTCTTCTTCTGTACTATCTTTGATTACACTTGCACATGCCGAGTAGCTCAGATGTAGATCATGTCAGCTAGCTAGCTCCATAGACAGTAAAAGAAAGGCTGTTTCTACAACTTCGGTCAGTTACAAGGCAGGATTAGCTGGGAGACTTCTAAATGAGGGCGCACATGGAAGTAGTTCTTTTGTAGATTATGGTGAACTTGTGTGTGTTGTAGCAGTGCTTTGCTATTGAGAACGAGGTAGCATGCTAGCGTTAGCATGCTAGGGTTAGCAGTAGCGTTAGCATGCTAACGCTAACGCTACGAGCTAATGGTTGCGGTTAGCCTGCTCGTTTCGGCTTGTGACGTCACAAGCCGTGCTGATTTTGACCAGCTCACCCAGAGACTGAAGGCAGGACACATTCAGAAACCGTATCTCACTCTAAACAGCATGGGTGGATTTTTTTCAAAGTTTGTATGTGTGTGGAAGCACCAGAGACACAACATAACACCCCAAATCCCAGAAAAAGTGTTTTTTTCATAATATGGGCACTTTAAGGTTTTCTGGGCAGAGGAATAGTGTGTTTTATTAATGTGTAAAGGCTAATGCTGCCACTTGTTTGCCATTAATGTGATTTGCGATTAATAATGTGCTATCGCTTGATTTATTAATCTGATCGGACAGGCAAATCCAATCTATTTTCTGTGAATGCACTCTGATCACGGTGCAGTGTTGATATGTTGTGTTGAATATTGCAGCTAGCTTGTTAGACTGTAATTGCTATCTACTAACTCCCCTTTCACGGAGTTTTAGTTATTGTATTGAGTGAGATAATCAGGTATTTTAAAGTGTCTTTCTTTCTCTAAGGGGCTTTCTTTCCTCTTTCACTAACTACTCTCTCACACATACACACACAAACACACACACACACACACACACACACACACACACACACGTACAGACATACACACGCCCAAGTGAACAGCTGGCCAAAAGCTAGTCACGTGCGTCGAATAGCTACACAGCTAGCACATAGCGAAGTAGTTTAGTGTGTGTCTACAACTGTGCTCCTCGGAGCGTCTTTTTGTCATCAACACGTTGGGTGGAGAGCTAACTAGCTAACTGGCTAGCTTAGCGACGTGGAGCTGAAGCGTAGCCCACCACCGCCCTCTTGAGGCTAAATAGCTTTTGTGCAGCTAACACATAGCTTAGCTTCAATGAGCTAACGGCTAATCTGGGCGTGACCGAGCAACCCCCGGGTTTCGTCACCCCCCCCCCTCCTCGCTCTCTCTCTCTCACACACACAAACACACACACACACACACACAGATCACATCACATGCTGGTTTTTTTTTGCTTTGTTTTGTTGTAGTTTGATTGATCGAAGGATTATTGATTGGCCATTGATACTTTTGAAGTTAATAAATTCTACTACATTTTAAATAGCAGTTGTCTGATTGTTTTGTGTATCTTGTTGTAATAATTGCTGGTTGTGCACAGGTCAGTGCTCGAATTCACTCTTCCCTTTGTTCCTTTAGAATATACCAGATAAATTAATCAAATTAATTCAGATCGGTATTTTAAAGGGAATACCACCTAAATGAGACTGTTTCACAGTTTGATTATTGGTCCCTGACTTCCAGGGTGGTGCCCTGTTTTAATTGTTTGTCATTTTGGTGGAGTTATGAATACACATATTCATAACTTTATTAATATTGATAAAACATCTTTGATAATTTGCCAATAATTAAATCTGTACCCTACGAATTCCCAACACCACTTACAAATATGAATATATATTTCTACTGGTATGCTTCCTAGTGACATTAATGCAAAAATATTAAGAAAAAACTATTAAATAGTTCAGGCTACAGCACAAATATTTCCATCCATAGATAAGAATAATCAAGTATAACCTCTGAATTTCTTTTCAAAGTGCACCAGATTGATGCATTTAAACATTAAAATAGACAACATTTTCTTACAGGGGAGCATGCCCATGGACCCCCCCTTGTGTCTTGTGTCCCAGTGCAGCTCTAGGTCTAGTGACCCCCCTGGGGCAGTGTCCCCGTTTTAAGTTTTACAAAGATAAAAACATTAACTTTTTTGGAGGTATTTATGCTTCTGAGCTGAAAATGTCCCCTGATTTTGTCTCAGAAATCTGGTCACCTTAATGTAAAGTAATGCCTACCATCCACTAGAAGACTCTGAAGAGACTCTGAACAGACTGCAGTCTGACACCATCTCACATCTAAAGACAATCATCTCACATCTAACGTTAAAGACTGTCATAATATCTAAAGACTGGGGATCTTGCAGGGTCACACATTGCAAAACTACAACTAGATTTGTTTTGAAAAATGTAACCAGGCTAGCTAGCTACCGTTAGTGTTAGCTGGTAACTTGAGGGAAAGTTTGCTGATTTTCTGTTCTGCCATACATGTAGATGAATGTCTCCAGTACCTGGAGGTCTGTGTTTATCTGCCGGTAAAACTCCCGTTGGATGACTCGCTTCAGAAGGGTTGAAAATCAGCAACTTTCCCTCTTTAGCACTTAGTTTAACACGCTGCCATGGCAACCATAACCGCTTCCTGTTTGGTGCTGGAGGGAGAGCACCCATTGGTTGCTGACAATGTTCACATGATTTACCTTCACTACCAAGACTTCAAACTTAGTTAATATCAAAACACGTTGGGTTTGTCGGAACATCAAGTAGGGAAAAAGACTGAGCAATAAAAAAAGCATCCGGAAAATGCAAGATATAATGAATACGTAAACTGAGGGCTATTTCAAAAAACCTAGATAGCAGATTAAGCCGGGATATCCCAGTTATCCTGGCTTTATTTAGCCTTGACTCAGTTTCATGAATCCAGAGACACCTAAGTTACCATGGAGATTTATTCTGTACAGCCCAACCAGGCTAACAGCCAGGATTTATTCATCCTGGAGCCTTTTCTGTTCACTCAGCAGTGGGTTTTTACCATATTAGGTTAGGGGTATTATTTTAACATTGTGACCGTTGTTACTGTTATATTACTCTATGAAAACTGCGGTTCATATTGTTGTTAGAAGTTTGATGAAGTTTGATGAATATATTATTACAGTTGATATGATTAGAAAAGGCTGATAAAGTTGCAAATGTGTTTTAAATGCAGTCAGAAATGGAAGGGCAATAAATCAAGTCCTATACACGTGGGTTTCTATAGTGGTTCTAACAACGGCAGACTGGTCACAGACCAATACATCTTTCATTATTTTAGTTGATGTTATTAATAGGCTTGTTTGAGATGAATTGTAGCCTGTAAAGTGAACGAGAGCAGGCGGTAGCCACAGAAGTCACAGAAAACACTGTGGTCCGATTCCGATTTAATCAAATGTTATCAGACCCATATATCAGCTCCTACAGTCTCCAGTTGTTTTAATTATGACAGAGTAGCTGTCACAATGCTCTACATGCGATCGGTTGCTGATTTTAATCAACAGACTGTAGATGATCTGTAATCTGATCAGATTTAGTCTCTCTGACTTCTACACATCACTATCAGACACACGTGGTTTGTACAGAATAAGCCTTTAAATCAGACTAATAGCAGTTAAAATCCCTCCAATTCAAAATCAATAAAAAGTTGATATAAAACGTTATCATGTTGAGTCGATTCTGAACCAATCAGCTGTTAGATCAGCTGAGAGGCAGGTGTTTCCCAGCATGCCCTGGGTCCGCCTGGGTCTTGTAGTCGGTGAAAAGCAACTGCGCTGCCTGGGTCTCAGAACTGCGGCTGCCTTGATCTCGTGAGGTCATCGTTGCTCACGTGTGCATGACGTCAGAGCAAGTCGGGATCAAGTCGGACACAAATCTACCCAGCATGCACTGGGCGGCGATCGCCGGTGATCGATTCTGCGCAGACCTGGCTCATCTCCAACGAGCCTATTGTTACATTCCATATACCATTCTGTGAGAACTCTGAACAAAGTCGTTCTCATCTGTTTTAGTTGTATCCTAAATTGCAACACTGTTTTTCTATCTGTGTGAACAAACCTTGAGACAATCCTTCTGCCCATCCCGACTCTCTTGTATCTTATTACAAGCTACTGAATGTAGCCATTGTTAGAAAAGATGGATATCCTTGTGTGTCTCATTAAACCTTTAGAACTTTGTGAACTGAACCCTGCTTCGTGTCACTTTGTTCTCCGGGATCTCACCACTGCTTTCAGAATGAACTCACAGAGATCAAGCCAGTCGATGACTGGATTGGAACCACTAAACAATCCTGATTGTTTCACAACAGTTGATATTTATTTCTTTTTGTATTCTTTAACAATAACGGATAATGTATTATTATTATTACTCTACCATGTGCATTGTATTTGGCATTCTCAGCACACATTTATGGAATGCCGTTTTATTCAGAATTAAATAAATGAATAAATACATAAATAAATGAATAAATACATGAATAAATAAATAAATATGCCTTTGAAATACATCATGAAATAAATAAATGAGGCAATAAATACATAAATAATTAAATAAATTTAATTATTTCATGGTACTTTTATTTCATAAGTCCACATTTATTTATTTCAAGAGACTTTTATTTCATAAGTCCACATTTATTTATTTCAAGAGACTTTTATTTCATAAGTCCACATTTATTTATTTCAAGAGACTTTTATTTCATAAATCCACATTTATTTATTTCAAGAGACTTTTATTTCATAATGCCACATTTATTTATTTCCGTGGACTTTTATTCCCTAATGCCACATTTATTTATTTCCGTGGACTTTTATTTCCTAATGCCACATTTATTTATTTCCGTGGACTTTTATTTCCTAATGCCACATTTATTTATTTCCGTGGACTTTTATTTCCTAATGCCACATTTATTTATTTCCGTGGACTTTTATTTCCTAATGCCACATTTATTTATTTCCCTCTCTATTTATTTCCAGTTCTTATATGCAAATCAGGGGGCGTGGTTATCTCTCACATTCAGAACAGAGCCGTGGGCAAAAAAAGGCTGGCGAAGTGAGAGAGCAACACGACCGTTTGCGGTGCTCTACCCAGCCCACAGTCACCTATTCTGGGGTAACTAGACCACCAACTAGCGCTGAACTGACAGAACACAACAAGAATTTGTTTGTTTGTCCCTAGACATTGTTGATGGGGTCGGCTCGGCCACTCCGGGTTGACACAACATTACCTGAGGCGTTGTTAAGTGAGCTAGCGGGCAAACAACTGCTCTAATTCACATTAAACTGAACATTTCCGTTGAAGATGAAGTGAGACAAGGTGAATGGGAATTCTTCTCGAAGAGAAACGGGTATCTAAGTTTCCATCAATTTTTCCACCAATCGAATTATCGGAAGTTCGGTAAAAAAACTCATGCGAATAAAGCTGGTGAAAGTGTGTTTCCATCAAACTGCTTTAAAGCGAATAAAAACCTGTTGCGTAATGACGTCACATGCTGTTTTGCGATCAAATTGGTATATCGAATTGATTTGAGACATTTTAAGGTGTTTCCATTCATTTTCGCACTGAATCAACAACATTCAAGATAACTTTTGCAAACAAAGTTTTGCTAGACAAAATGGATCATGCTATCTACCAACAAATGATCAATATTGCACAAGTTGTAATAGTGCTTATGTGCCAGCTGATAGCAACATATCAAGCTATAATAAGACAACAACGACGCTATCAACACATTGCTATGATGATGCAGATGCACGTAAATGCCCGACGACAGCGGAGGCGGACTGTGGTGTGGGAACGACAGCGCTCCAAACAGTTCTGGGAGATCGTGGTTCAGAGACACTTCACGGAAACCCTTTGGTTGAAGCATTTTCAGATGACCAAGACAACATTTGACCTGTTGTGTAATTGTTTTGGCCCGTCCCTTTTCCCAAATGTCGCAAGCTATCGCCCTCCGGTTCCAACCGAGAAGCTTATCGCCATTGCGCTCTACAAACTGGCTACATGCGAGTACAGAGTGGTAGGCGAAACGTTTGGAGTCAGCAAAACCACAGTGCACCGGTGTGTTTACGCCGTGTGCAATGCCATACGAACGGGGATGATGTGAAGGTATATATACCTACCTGGAGTGGATGAGGCGCATGATATCTCGCTGCGTAACTCCAGAGCGCAGTCACGTCCCGATTAGACCCCCTGCTGAAGGCTGCAGGGGGTCTAATCGGGACTAAGCAGGGGGTCTAATTTAGTCAATAGAAAGGGCTGGCCATCAATCGTACTACAGGCTGTGGTAGACGATCGTTGCATCATAAGGGACATTTGTGTCGGCACTCCCGGTAGTGCGTCTCCTCGTTCGTCCACTTCCATCTGTCTTTGTTGACCCCGCCATGTGTGCAAACAGAGCGGAAATACTGGGCGGAAATGAACTACAACTTCTTCTTCTTTGTTTTGTGGCGGGTTGCAACCATAAAATGACCTAAAACTTAATCGCAATTCATTATTTATTCGGCAAATAACGTTTTCATCAGCGTTTATCGCATAAGCCGTATATTGATCAAGATAAAATCCGATGAGACCGAACGCATTTCATTTGAGTCGATATTCATGAAATTCAATCGAATTTTACTGTTTCCATAAGGCATTTTTCATTCTATATCACTTAATTCGGATAAAAACGTGTGGATGAAAACATAGCTTCTCTCTCCCCCGCCTGTGCCTGCTGCGCTGTGGCCGTGTGTGTGTGTGTGTGTGTGTGTGTGTGCGCGCTGTGGCCGTGTGTGTGTGTGTATGTGTGTGTGTGTGTGTTTATGTGTGTCTGAGAGACCTCCAGAGACCTGTACTACGAAGCGAGATTTGGCGTTAACGAGCTAACTTCAGGTTCAACCCAGGGTTTTCTGTACTACGAAGGTGGATTAGTTGTTACCGGGTTCAATCGCCGTGGTAACTTATGCTGAACGCCTAACCTGGTCAGGAGCAGATTATGTTGGCGATTAGAGATCAACTGGTATGAAAGCACCGCCTACTGATCAATCAATACTCGACTGATAACGGCGTCACCGTTCTTAGACGATCAGCTGGAGCTCGGTGGGCGGAGAGAGAGAGAGGTGAGCTCATAAAAGTTAAAACATTTAGAGACCGACAACCCCGTTAACATTCCCTGATGGGTATCTTTACGAAAGATATAGATTTGAAGCGGAGGGAATTACATATAGGCTATTTGTCGGCTTCTTCAGCCGTGTGTTGCCAATGCGCAACGGTTGCGGTATGCGGTTTAAATTATGTTTTTATGTTTTTTTTAATTTTCTCTCACGATTGCGTACCACTGCTGGGGTTGCAACTGAAATAAAAGGCTAAAGCAACGACAGTTTATGGAAAGCAGAAGTGTAATTATGGTCAGATCTTGTGCCTGACTGATGGGGAAGTGACCAGTGTAGTCTAATGTAGGCTATTATAGCTGGTGTACTGTACTGTATATTGGCCAGAATCTGCCTTTGGGGGAGGAGGGGGGCATATCATAGTGGGGGGTCTGGGTGTCCTCCCCCAGGGAAGTTTTAAGCATAAACGACTTCATTTCCTGCATTCCGATACACTTTTATGCCCCAATTTATGGTGAAATACCTCCATTGAGCCTATGTGAAGAATAAAGCACAGACGACAATTCAAAATATATCAAACATATAATGGAAAGTATGTTGTTACGTGTCATTGGGCATTTTTAAGTGAGTATATGGAAATCCTGGAGCTTACTATCACGTAGACTACACCACTGGAACTGATATTGATAAGCTAAACGTTGTGATTTACACAAAACAGTGTCGGCTTTTTATGCCAGCTTTCCTTCCTGCATTTTGCCTGTAAAACCGTGTCTGTGTTCTTCATATTTATGTAGAGTTATAGTTTGCTCTTGTTATGTAAAATATGAGGCTCTGGTAGATGTTTGCGATTGGTCGTGGTGTGCAAACACCGCCTCTTTTATGTGAACGCGCGCGTCTCTAGATTGGGAAACCCTGGGTTGACTGAACTAGTTGATAACCAGCGTCGTGACACAGGTTATGGAGGACCGCGGTTGTTAGGTTTGGTGAAGACGGGTAACTGAAAGAAATCCAGGACATGTTGTTCTGGATTCGTAGTACAGGCCTCAGCTTGCAGCAGGTCGCGTCACCATATGGAGCTTCTCAACTCCGAAAACTTTGACGCAAATTATCAATTCGGCAACGATTTTCGCAAGACTGCCTATATTTGAAATCTAAACAGTTCATTTCTCGCCTAAAACGTTCTCAGAAGTGAATTTAGTGATGAATAAGATGGCGAAAATTGTTAAAATTGTCCCGTTGTTGGTCTGCCAAAGAAGTCCCATTCACCTTGTTCTGAATGTGAGAGATAACCACGCCCCCTGATTTGCATATAAGAACTGGAAATAAATAGAGAGGGAAATAAATAAATGTGGCATTAGGAAATAAAAGTCCACGGAAATAAATAAATGTGGACTTATGAAATAAAAGTCTCTTGAAATCAATAAATGTGGACTTATGAAATAAAAGTACCATGAAATAATTAAATTTATTTAATTATGTATTTATTGCCTCATTTATTTATTTCATGATGTATTTCAAAGGCATATTTATTTATTTATTTATTCATGTATTTATGTATTTATTCATTTATTTAATTCTGAATAAAACAGCATTCCATACACATTTAGTGGGAGGATTGTACAAAAATCTATCCTAATTGTACAATCCTCTCTAATAATAGTCTTAGTTCACTGGACCAGTAACTATATAGTTGAGGCTACTGTACATTCATGTAACAACAGAGAAAGGACACCCCAATGGTTTTTGACCTAATATTTTGCTGGGGGAAATAACTGATGAATATACTCTGTTACAGTCATGTTTACAGTGTGCATTAAATTTATTACTTAATTCTCTTAATCTAGTTTCTAAATTTCAGAGTCCAATTTCTTCAGTGTCTTTCTTCTCTATGTCCATATATACGAGGGAGCAAATCATACAATATGTAAAGAAGGACACTCGGCCTCTATAAAATAAAAAAGAAATAGTGAGAAAAGGCATGGCAGAAGTGGACCGACTGAATGCTAGTCTAAAAATATACATTTACAAACTACTGCTCTTAACTGAAACCATTTAAGGAGTAATTAGTCATTTACACCAACTAACTGTTGTACACTTTGCCTTAAAAACGAGTAGTGGAAGTTGATATGTTACTTAGGAAATTTATATTATAGCCCAGAGATCTTCAAAAGGGGGTCCGGGACCCTTAAGGGGTCCAGAGTTAATGCAGGGGGGGGGGGCCACCAAATTATTGTTTAATTATTTAAAAAATATTTATATATAAAAATAAACATGAGTCCAACATATTATAAGCAAGGATAAGTTGGCCTATTAGTGATTTTTGTTTTTATTTACCCAACATTGATGACAGGTAAGGTAGCTATCCATAGATACAGTTATTCTTACAGATTCACTACGGAACACACTGCTACATGTATGTTTAACATTAAAACATGATGTATAAATTAGTGCTGTCAAACGATTAAAATATTTAATCGCGAATAATCGCAATTAATCGCACATTTTTATCTATTCTAAATGTCCCTAGATTTCTCTTTGTCCCATTATTTTTTCTCATTTTAATGCTCTTATCAACATGGAAACGTGGATCGGCTTGCTTTGTGCAAATGTTTTTTTATTGAAAACAACATTGGCATACTGCATACTACAGCTGTGTGCTTGGCCATAGGCTGTTTGCTTGTCCATCAGCTGTCTGCTTGGCCATCAGCTGTGTGCTTGGCCATCAGCTGTCTGCTTGGCCATCAGCTGTGTGCTTGACCATCAGCTGTCTGCTTGGCCATCAGCTGTCTGCTTGACCATCAGCTGTCTGCTTGACCATCAAGTGGTATTTCAGACTGGACGTGCTGCGATGATAGCTCAGTTCACAACGACAGAACACACAGATCACTTTGGTCTTGTCAATGGAACCATTTGGCAACTTTTTAAAAGTAAACTTTCCATTTAGAATCTTATTGGCATCCATTTCAGCGTCTCACACTCGCCATCCACTCAAAACCTAAAAGGTTAGCCTACTACTCTTTGGCCGGCTCCAAGCCCAAACTAGTGTGTGCGGCGTGCCTGTTGTTTTGTTTCCGGTCTAGCTAGATCCGGTGTGGTGTTGTAGTTTTTCTAACCTTACTAGTTGTTGCAACAGAATGTGAAAAAACTACAAAGTTTGCTAGGCCAAAAAGAACGTTAATTTTGCGATAAAAAAAATTGACGCCGTTAAAATGGGTTTGCGTTAACGCCGTTAATAACGCGTTTAACTGACAGCACTAGTATAAATATATGAATATGCCAATAATTATTATTTTAATAGCTTAGTATTGTAGGCCCAGTTGAAATTGCAACTTAATTTTATACAATATATGTGGTAGGCTGTCCCTGATCTGTCTCTCTTTCAGTTAAGGGGTCCTTGGCCTAAAAAACATTAAAGACCCCTGCTTTAGCCCATATGAGAGAGAGGGAGAAACAGAGTGAGAGAGATTTATGCATCATATTCTAGCATTGTAGATTTTGTGGCTATCTTCCACTCACTTTTAAGGCAAAGAGTACAACCAGTAATTTGTGTAAATAATTAGTAGCCTAACTCCTTGAATGGTATAAATATGACGGTTTCAGTTCAGAGCAGTGGTCAGTACATGTATATGTTTAGTCTACTAACGCATTCAGTCGGCCAGCGAATGTCTGCCACGCATACTTCCATAAAGAGCTGCTGCTCACTCTGTGTAAAGAATGCACAATGTGTATTTTCCATTTTAGCATCAATAAATCTGTGATCGACCTCGCGGTCTGTTAAGGAAAGCCGTGAATGCGCATCTATCTGAATTACTTCAGCCTGGCTTGACCTAGTCTCTCCTCCTCAGCCTGGCTTGGCCGTCATGAAATGCACAAAGCCAGGATGCTCAGATTAGACTAGGTCAAGTCTCGCTTTACCGGTTATCCTGGATTTATAAATTCTGCTTTTGTGAAAAAGACCTCTGTACCGTAAGCAGTAAAACAGTAAATAAACAGACCGAAAGGTTGATTACACAATATTAACAGTATTGCACAGAGGAGTTATTGATATTTCAGAGTTAGGTGTAAACTGATGTAGATGATGATGAAACATATGAGTACATAGTCAGTTATGATGCGTGTGGTCTACTTGGAGAAGTGTTGATTATAAAGTCTGACAGCAGCAGGAAGGACGAGTGGCATCTCTCCTTCACACACCCCATGTCAGGCCCGCTGCCTCTGAGTAGCAGGTATCTGCTGTGTCTGTGGCCCTTTTCAAAACCACATACTATACTAGTGTAACAGGTTCTAAATAGGTTATGTTAAAATTCCTGCATAAAGGGGGGCAGCGCCGACTGCTGGCGTCAGCGCATCCAGAGCAGAACTTCTGATAACTGCTGTGGTAGGTCACATGTTAAATGGTGCAGCGCTATTATTAGTAATATGCATTAAAGCCCACCACACAATGTTTCATTTTACTGTATTTTTGTTGTTATGTAAATGAGAAATGAATGCTGTTTGTTTGGCGTCGAGTGAGTCATTCATTTCAGGCTCAGAGCTGAATGGTAATGTAGCTTATTTTGCTTTGCTTCTGATGCTACTCCTCCACTCTGACTTATTGTGTGTTTAGTAGTATCTGATTGCTCAAACCATGGCCCATGCACCTCCAACAACCCACCAGACGTTCTCTCTCTCTCTCTCTCTCTCTCTCTCTCTCTCTCCCTCCGTCTCTCTCTCTCTCCCTCCGTCTCTCTCTGTCTGTCTCTCTCTCTCTGTCTCTCTCTGTCTATCTCTCTCTCTCTCTCTGTCTGTCTGTCTCTCTCTCTCTGTCTCTCTGTCTGTCTCTCAATTCAATTTGCTTTATTGGCATGAACAAAGAAAACATGTTGTTGCCAAAGCAGTTTACAGAAAATACATATATAGTACATATCACATATTAAATACATACAGTAGGTGTCACATATATTCTATACAGTGTCATAAACATACAACATACTACATTACAAAACAATTACATAACACAATGTAATACTTAACAGTTTTGTACAATATAATGACTGTACAATCCTAAACCAATGTGTAATGTTGAGATCTTATAGTAGTGAGTCCCTCAGGCTGTGGCAGGCAGATCCATATTTAGCTGCCATTGGGGCTGCTGTCCCTTCTCCTAGGAGGACTACCAGCTTCTCTTCTGAAGTTAACATTGGGAAATTTACTATTTGTTAAGTGTAAGTCTCTTAGTGAAGAGAATTTTTCACAGTAGAGGAGGAAGTGTATCTCTGTTTCTATCTCACCTGTTGAGCAGTGAGCACATAACGCTCCTCTCTGGGCAGCCATGTCTGTCTGAGTCTTCCTGTCTCTACGGCCAGTTGGTGGTCACTGAGCCTGTCTCTCTCTCTCTCTGACCTGTCTGTCTGAGTCTTCCTGTCTCTACGGCCAGTTGGTGGTCACTGAGCCTGTCTCTCTCTCTCTCTGACCTGTCTGTCTGAGTCTTCCTGTCTCTACGGCCAGTTGGTGGTCACTGAGCCTGTCTCTCTCTCTCTCTGACCTGTCTGTCTGAGTCTTCCTGTCTCTACGGCCAGTTGGTGGTCACTGAGCCTGTATTTTTTTTTTTTTTTTTTTTTTTTTTATACCTTTATTTAACCAGGAGGTCCCATTGAGATTCAGAATCTCTTTTACAAGAGAGACCTGGCCAAGGTAGCAGCCAAATCACACAAGTGCATACATAACAAACACCAAATTACATTTTCACGATAAAAGAAATACAAAAAGTTAAAGTATTTAGTCAGGATCCGTCTCTGCTTTAGATCTCTGACAGTGTGCACATACTCAGCCAATTTATATTCTCTGTTAAGAGTCAAATAATAATGTAGTCTACTTTGTGTTTTTGTTTGACTTTTCCAATGTTCTAAATATTGATCTTTTGTATGATTCATAATCTGTTTAGTTCTGTTGTATTGTTTTGAACTAGTGCTAATGGGAGCCTCATTAGTTAGCTTCACCATCAGCTGACTGAGGGCACTGTTTTCAGGATTCAGCTCTTGGGTTTTTAGTGCTTTAAAATGAAGTGTGTCTTTTTGGCTTAAATTAAGATGTGTCTAAAATGTAATAGCTTGTTTCTGTATATTTAGCAGTAATGGAAAACGTCCCAGTTCTGCTCGACAGGCATTATTTGGGGTTTTCCTTTGAACGTTTAGAATTCTTCTACAGAATTCTGTGTGTAGGGTCTCTATCGGGTGTTTGTCCCAGGAGTCATGCTCCAATCTACTGAGTGGGCCCCAAACTTCACTTCCATAAAGTGCTATCGGTACAATTACACTATCAAATATTTTAGTCCAGATTCTAATTGGGATGTTAATGCTGAACAGCTTGGTTTTTAATGCATACATCGCCCTGCGTGCTTTTTCTTTAAGTGAATGTATGGCTTTATTGAAATTCCCTGATGCAGATATGGTCAGACCAAGGTAAGTATAATTTTGTGTGTCTTTAATTTGGGTGTTATTCAGAGTAAAATGGTATTTGGTTTCAAGACATCTGCCTTTTTTTTTGAAAGATCATAATTTGAGTTTTCTTGAAATTGACCTCCAATGCCCAGTTATGGCAGTATTGTTCCAGGATGGACAGGTTATGTTGAAGACCATCTCTGGTTGGAGACAACAAAATAAGGTCATCTGCATAAAGCAGGTATATAATCTCTGTGTCTAAGAGTGTGAGGTCTGGAGCTGCTGATCGGACCAACTGGTCTGCAAGTTCATTTATGTACAGGTTGAATAATGCAGGACTTATACAGCATCCTTGCTTCACACCGCATCCTTGGGTAAAATATTCTGTTCTTTGATTATTAATTTTCACAGCACATTGATTGTGCTTGTACATACATTTGATAAGGTCATATACCTTGCCACCTATTCCACTTTGAAGGATTTTGAAGAAAAGTCCTTCATGCCAAATGGAGTCAAAGGCTTTTTTAAAGTCGATGAAACAAGCAAATATTTTCCCTCCCTTTTTTTGGTGGACATGTTTGTTAATTAAAGTATGTAAGGTGTATATATGATCGGAGGTTCTGTAACTTGGAAGAAAGCCAATTTGGCATTTACTAAGTATGTTTTTTTCTTGAATAAAGGTTAGTATCCTTGAATTTAGGATACTACAGAATATTTTCCCAAGGTTGCTGTTGACACAGATCCCTCTGTAGTTGTTAGGGTCTGATTTATTTCCATTTTTGTGGATTGGGGTTCCAGACATCAGGAAAGCAGCCAGATGTCAGCACCATATTGAACAGTTTAACAATTGCAATTTGTAACTCGGGGGTACTGTTTTTCAGCATTTCATTTTTTATGCAATCTGTGCCACAAGCTTTTCTTGATTTAAGAGATTTCAGTTTGTCTGTTAACTCTTTTTGTGTAATTTGATAATCTAATGGATTTTGGTTAGTTTTGATGGCTGATTCAAGATTGTCTAATTTTGATTTAATATCAGTTTGGTTTATGTTCAGGTCTTCAGGTGGGATACTTTTGTAAAGGTCACTGAAGTATTTTTCCCAGATGTCTCCATCTTGTACTGCCAATTGTTGTGGCTTTGTGGTTTCTAAACTGTTCAACATGTCCCAGAACTGACCCTGGTTTACTGCGTTTTCAATCTCCTGAAGTGTTTGGTTGGTATAGTGGAATTTCTTTAGTCTTATGGTCTGTTTATATTGTTTCAGAGTTTCAAAGTATTCATGTTGTAGTGTTGGGTCATGTTGGTTTCTGTGTTTTTGGTTTGATAGCTGTCTTAAATGTTTCCTCATTTCTTTACATTCACTGTCAAACCATTTTTTATCAGAGTTTTTTTGTTCACTGTTATGGTGTTTTCCTTTTGTTTTCCCAAGTTTGGCATTTAATGCAGCGTTTTGGAAGATATGGGTAATGTCTTTTGTTGCTTTGTTAACGCCTTCAAATGTATTTTGATAATGGACTATGTTGAATGTGTTTATTGCATGTTTTATTTCATTTGAGTCAAAGTGTGTATACATTGTTCATTACTGTTTGGAGCCCATTTGTATGTCTGATTTAGATTGTACAGTTTACTGAGCTGTTTCTTAGTAGTATTTTTTTTCAAGTACATATTTATTTGGCTGTGATCTGAGAGGGGGGTTTGTGCTCGTACTGAATGAGGAGGGGTCCATGTCTGAGATGGCATAGTCAACTACACTTTTACCAAGAGCTGAACAGTAGGTAAAGCGTCCCAGACTGTCTCCTCTGAACCTCCCATTTAATATATACAGGCCTGAGGCTCTACAGAGATGCACTAACTCCTTCCCATTTTTATTTATTGTTTTGTCAGGGTTGTTCCTCATGACTGTGGTTATGGGGGTCAAAAGTGACTGGTTAAAAACGTGCTTATCTCCTGTGTGGTCTATACAGTCAGATTCTGAGCCTGTTCGTGCGTTGAAGTCCCCACACAGAAGTATTTTGCCTTGGGCTTGAAACTGACAAATCTCTGTCTGTAGAGAGCTGTAGAAGTCTTCGTCATGGTATGGGGACTCTGGTGGAGGGGTGTATATTGCACACAGATATAAATCTACGTCACAAATGCCTACGTCTTTATTAATTTTCAACCAAATGTGGTTTTTGTTTTGTTTGACCGTGCTGATGTGATTGGTGAGATCAGCTTTAAGCCAGATTAATATTCCTAATAGTCTCTGCCACGGTGTACTGTGCTCAGTTTAAAGCAGCCATATTATGCTAATTTTCAGGTTCATAATTGTATTTTAATGTTGTACCAGAATAGGTTTACATGGTTTAATTTTCAAAAAACACCATATTTTTGTTGTACTGCACCGCTCTCTCTCACTGCTGCAGATCCTCTTTTCAGCTGGTCTCTGTTTTAGCTACAGAGTGAGACCTCTTTTCTTCTTCTTCTTCTGTACTATCTTTGATTGCACTTGCACATGCCCAGTAGCTCAGATGTAGCTCATGTCAGCTAGCTAGCTCCATAGACAGTAAAAGAAAGGCTGTTTCTACAACTTCGGTCAGTTACAAGGCAGGATTAGCTGGGAGACTTCTAAATGAGTGCGCACATGTCAGTAGTTCTTTTGTAGATTATGGTGAACTTGTGTGGTGTTGTAGCAGTGCTTTGCTATTGAGAATGAGGTAGCATGCTAGCGTTAGCATGCTAGCGTTAGCATTAGCGTTAGCATGCTAACGCTACGAGCTAATGGTTGCGGTTAGCCTGCTCGTTTCGGCTTGTGACGTCACAAGCCGTGCCGATTTTGAACAGCTCACCCAGAGACTGAAGGCAGGACACATTCAGAAACTGTATCTCACTCTACACAGCATGGATGGATTTTTTTCAAAGTTTGTATGTGTGTGGAAGCACCACAGATACAACATAACACTCCAAATCCCAGAAAAAGTGTTTTTTTCATAATATGGGCACTTTAAGTGAAGGAACTGTAATTTCACTGTAGCCTGAGGGCCATTGGGTGATTGTATCAGATTGACACCACGTTTCTAACAGAATTAAAATATCAACATCATTTACGTTATTAAAGAAATCAGGTTCTGTGGTCTTAAGACCAAATGTACTAGAGTACGGACCCTGAATATTCCAAAAGCTTATTTTTAAAGATTTAATTTAACTAGAAACATGAATAAAAATAAATAAATAAATAAGAATATATAAATAAATAAAAGAAAAAAGAAAGGCTAACCTGCTGTAACCAATTACTCTGTGTGTGTGTGTGTGTGTGTGCCTGTGTATGTGCATGTGTTAGTTTATGTGTGTGTGTGTGTGTGTGTGTGTGTGTGTGTGTGTGTTTGTGTATGTGTGTGTGTGTATGTGTTTGTGTGTGTGCGTGCGTGTGTGTGTGTGTGTGTGTGTGTGTGCGTGCGTGTGCACGTGCGCCATCTATGGTATCCCTGTACCTCATGTTTGCAGTAATCTGTTACACAGGGTGTGGAGCATCTCTTTGATCGCCCCGAGTTCAGACATCGGTGTACTTGATTGTAGAGGGGGAGTATTGTTCATCATAGTAGGTAGGTCGTCTGTTGGTGATGATGGGGGGGTGTTCTGTGTCTTGGTGGGGCAGGAGGGTGGGATGTAGAGTTCCTTTGACTGTCCTGTTGGTATCTTGGTGGTCTGTAGTTCCTGGGAGCAGCAGTTGGGTGGGTGGGATGGTTGGGTTTGCGATCAAGGGTAACATCTTTGAACGTTTTGGCAAAAGTTCTTATCCCACCCTTGTTCAGGTGTATACCGTCATAGAGATCCCATGTTCCAATGTTTGCGTGGTGAGCTATGTGGATGTTTGAAAGAGCTGCACAGCTCCTTGAAAATTCCATGTTGACCTCGTGGATGACGTGGAGGGGTGTCTGTTCTGGGGAGAAGGGTAGAGATAATCACCCTGCTGTCAGGGAATTCCCTGGAGGCCCTCTCAGCCATCTTGGCCATGGCCTCAGCAGTGCCTCGGTGTAGGGTGTGAAGGTCATTGGTGCCTGTGTGCACCACGATGTACTGGGGCCTCCCCAATGTGTCCTGTTTGAGCAGCTCCATGGCATGGCCTGTGTTTTGGCAGCGTTTGGCTGTGGTGTTGAGGCCAGGAAAAAGGCGTTTGGTGTCCAGGTATTTACCATTTGAGTCCATGAGTAGGACCACCTGTGCTTCTGGCTTGACTGCTCTGTTAGGGCTGAGCTCTGTGTAATATAGGGGTTGGGTAGCAGGGAGGGGGTCTTTGCCTGGGGGGGAGTCTCTGGGTGTCAGGGTTGGAGACATGGGTAAAGGCTGTGGAAGGTGGGAACTGCTGGTGTCAGAGGGAGTTGTTGCTTTGGTAGCGAGGGAGAGGGTAGGTGTTGGGACAGCGGTATGTTTGTAGCTGGTAAGAGATTCATGGCAGCTCTTCTTCAGGAGGTGCTCCCTCATCTCCTGGAGCTCTTTGCTGAAGCTCAGGTCTCTGTTGGTTGCATCCTCCTTTATTTTCAGGGTCTGGGCTCTGAGTGTGGTGTTCTCTTCCAGCTCGAGTATGGTCTGTGTCAGCTGTCTGAGTCTCCTCTGGGTCTCCTTCAGCTCTGTGGTGGTGACTTCACTCTCCCTACTCAGCTCTGCGATGGCCTCGTGGCTGTCCTCCTTTAGCTGGTGGAGCTCATGTCTTAGCTGACTGGTGGTTTCAGATTCAGCGAGTCTGGCCATAGTGAGCTCCTTGAACTCTGTGAAGTCCAGTTCCAGGAGGGATAGGCCATCTCTCAGTTGTTGAAAGAGCTTGGAGGGTGTTGGAGGGACAGAGCCAGATGGACTGGTTTTGAGCTTCAGGTCTGGTTCTGTGACCTCTGGGATCATGGTGCCACCCTCCTCTTCCTGACCTGATCCTGTGTCTCTTCCCATAGTGATGCAACTGGTACTAGGTCGGTCTCTTTCAGCCTCTGCTTTCAGCTTGGGGAAGAGGTCCTCAAAGGAGTTGAGGCCTACCTCATTTCCCTGTACTAGCACTGTACCTTTTTTAGTGTAATAAGTAACAGTGAGTAAAGGGTTGTCTGTGTTAAGGGTTTCGTCCTGACACACAGTTAAGCGGCCTCCGCGACCACTGCCTTCTTTGGCAATGTGTGAGTAACTGTTACAGATGGCCTGCTTCCATTTATTAATGTCATTTGTATGGAAGAGGACATTATTTTTTATCTTTTTGCTGTTGCAAAAAATATAATCGGCAAATAGTTGTTCTGTGTTGGACAGGAGTGTTGCCTCTTTGTGTTTCTTCTTAGCTTTAGCGCTGCTACAGTTAGCAGGGTATTCTACCTCTCTGCTGCATCTGTTGCTTTTTAATTCTGTCTCCATGGTAGCACTCTTTGATGGGACAATGATTTTTGAAATTGATCCTAACTGACTCCAACTGATTCCAACTGTCAAAATGGCTAAGCTAGCTAAGCTAGCCAAGTTTCTGCTGTCAAGGCCAACAAATCTCCCCTCTTCAATCAAATTTGTTTTACATAGACACACTGGGGTGTCTATGTCTTAAGTTGCTTTTCCTTTTCCTTATTTCTTTATTTTCCAGCCTCTTTTCCTACCTCTCCTCCAGGTTTGTGTCAGGCTAGCAGGGTTGGTTGGTGTGCTCCTAGCTGTCTTTCAGGCTTAGATGTGCTGGAGATCTTCTCTTTTTGGTGGTAAGACGGATATTTTTGTTGCAGTCTGTAGTCTTTTTTCGATGTCTGTATCTCTTTGTTGCTATTTGCAGGTTATTGATTTCTTCGGTTTCGTTTTTTCATCCAGAAGTTGATTTCACATGTAAAATTTTCAGGAGCTCATCTTGTCTCTCTCTCTCTCTCTCTCTCTCTCTCTCTCTCTCTCTCTCTCTCTCTCTCTCTCTCTCTCTCTCTCTCTCTCTCTTTCTCTCTCTGTCTCTCTCTCTCTCTCTCTGTCTCTCCGTCTCTCTCTCTCTCTCTCTCTCCATCCCTCTCTCTCTCTGTTAATGTGGACATCTTACCTATTGAAATGCCTCTAATTATCTTGGGGTGACAATATCGACAGCAACGTCAGCAAATGTAATCGACCAGATACCTCTCAACCCAGTCACAATGACATAAAGATTTCCCCATAAACAAAATATAACGATTATTCTATAATGGAGTTGGAATGGGGAACAGGACCTACCTTTTGTCTTCTGCATTCTCCTTACCCTTGTCTCCTGTTCTTCCCTCAGACTCATCCCCCAGAAACAGTCCCACAGACCCAGCCCCAAACCCCATCTCTGCAATAATAATGAATAAAGGCTGGTTTAAAGGACTTCTTCCTGCCTCTATGTATTAATGCTCATGGGTAGCCTAAATTGGTTCCATTCAGACCTTAGCATGAAGTATTTTACTGTAAGATGTCAACAAGATTCAACAAGACATTTTCACCTGGCTATACCCAAAGTTTAGATCTGTTGTGGTATTTATGCAAATTAGCACATACGTAATTAGATTATGCACCGTTTGCCCATGTTAACAAACAATTTAAAAAAACTTGTAATACATTTTTTGTTTGTCTTGATGTAAGTAATCAACTCAGTAATTTTCATGGTGATATCTAAAGGTTAAAATGTTTACCCTAGTCACGTGAGAAAAAGAATGAATAGGCGTATGAATAGGCTATATTTGGGTCTTTTTCTAAACTTTCCCCTAATGGGATTCTTCGGGGCTTTTTTCCCTTACTCAGGACATATTGAGGATACAAAATCAGCTGTTTTCTTCTGTTGCAATTTGTTCTACCTTTTTTTTTCTTCATAAAATGACTGGACTACAGTCCTAGTATTTCCAATAGCAGTGAAGGCAGCATACGACGTCGACGGGCTGCGTGAGGCGTGTATGGCCGGGCAAGGACACAGGGCTGGAATGACATTTGTGTAAGTTAGCTAAGTAATTCTTATTAGCTTGTCATTAGCAATAACCTTTCCGTGACTAACGTTACTGTACAAAACCTAACCTTGAGAACCACTGCATCTAGACTGACTCCAGCGGGTTTTTGCATGCAAAAGGTAGCTATCATTACAGGGACGTTTACCAAGCCGGTGGCTAGCACGCTACTAGCTGGTAGCAAAGGAACATCATTTCTACTCTCCTTGCACATAGCTAGCGTTAGTTAGTCTAGCAAGCTAGCAGCTAGCATTGGCTTTCAAGCTTTAGTTAGGCAGGCAGCGCTAGCTAACGGCATGTAAGGTAACGTTAATGTCAACGTTATTAAGATATCTAGAGTCCCATGTCATGTTGAGAATAAAATATGACTCAATAGTGATCATTAACAACTTAAAATGTTGGCATTACAAAAATGATCAGGCTAATGTAATACATCGTGGCATTAATCATTCCTTGTCAGTGCAATTTCTTTGAAACTAACGGCCTAAACCATAAAGGTAACGTTAATGTTTTGTCTCCGTTATGTCAGTTGTCATTCTTGATTCACACTGTTGACATTCGCGAGGGTTGCCATGCCTAGACATTTCGTTTATTATCAGGGAATATTAGTCCTCATTGAACATTGTCATCTGTTGCACGTCACACATTATGTTTAGTTTACTTTAGTTGATCATTTTATTTGTACGTATCTAACGCTAACGTTTGATTGTTTATTTTGTCAAATGTTAAAAAAACACGTCCTTCTCAAGTTAAGTAGTTGTTCTAAACCCAAAGGTGTGTGTGTATATATGTGTGTGTGTGTGTGTATGTATGTGTGTATATATATATATATATATATATATATATATATATATATATATATATATGTGTGTGTATATGTGTGTGTGTATATATATATATATATATATATATATATATATATATATATATATATATATATATAGAGGCACTGAGAAGATGTATACTTCTTTCTGCTCCTTGGTCTTTCTGTACATGTCCAGCTTAAGCATACAGTCCTGTCAACCATTTCTTTGGTTCAGTCAGTCTGGCCGTGACCAGGGAGTCTCTGATTGTAAACTTGTGGTCTGGTGCAGGTCATGTGCTCTTGGCATAGTCTCTGAAAGCCTCATTAGAAGACCCAGGTCAGGGAAAATCCATCAACTACAATTAGCTCCTGTAACGTTACTACACTTGGGTCAATATCCGGTCTGTTGTACGAGCTTAAACTGGTTGGATTTAATGCAGACCGGCATTTGTCATTATGCAAATTAAACAGTTGCGTAGATCAGCAACCTGTGCCGACTGTGTTTGCTTTAGTAATAATAATAAGCAATATGACGTAGATAATGTAATATAATGTTGGTTTATAATGGCACTAACATAGCCAATATTGTTTTTATTGCCGATTAATCTGTCGATTATTATCTGGTTTAGTTGTTTGGTCTCTAAATCTGGTCTCTAAGTCTTCCCCAAAGCCCAAGATGCCGTCCTCATATGTCTTGTTCTGTCCACAACTCAAAGATTTCCTGTCCCAGAGGAGAGAAGAGACCAGAAAATATTCATATTTAACAAGCTGACATCAGAGAAGTTTGACTTTTTTCAGGAAAAATGACTGAAATCAATTATCAAAATAGTTGGCGATAGATTGAATAGTTGACAACTAATCGATTAATATTTGCAGCTCTAATTGTCTGACAGGTTGGCACAATTTACTGCCAAGCCAAGGGCGGCAACTAGGGCTGCAAGATTATGGCCAAAATGATAATCACGATTATTTTGATCAATATATTGATCATGATTAATTATCACGATTTGTTGATTTTAACCAAAACAAATGTTATTGTCACATAGGCTAATTATAACTGCTTTCACATCCATATGGTGCTATATTCCTCCTTTGTTGAAGGATACTATGAAGGAGCCATTTCAGCTGTTGTGCGACCGCTTAACAAACATGCGCGTTTGCCGTGAAAAGATACAGGCAACGCAATTTTCTGTTCACGTTAACGGCGCATGTTAAAATAACAGTCTGCTGCTAAAGCTATGAGCTAACAGACTCAAACTAGCACTGGTCACTGCTGTTGTCTGAAAACCAACACAGACGGGACAAAATGTTGCGTTTACTGGTAAACTGGTAAACCTCGTGACGACTTATGACCGACTGCTATCTGTTGTGGAATTTTCCTCACGTTACTCTGTCCTCTGTGACTGTCTACATCTAAACTAAGCTGCGCGGTGCAGGGAACAACTCTGATTGACTCATGGAGGCACGTGATCAGAGAGTGGTTTACGGAGCTTTGGAAAAAAAAAAAAAAAAAAAAAACTTTGATACAGAGCGTTCTATGAACGGAATGAAGCATTTTAAATATCGCTCGATCACGTGAATTTGATCGTGGGAAGCCAAAATCGTGATCGTGATTTAAAATTTGATTAATTGTGCAGCCCTAGCGGCAACATTACGTTGTATGAAACATTACGTTGTTAAATTGTACTAACGTTGTGGCCGGCCGGCCGGCTAATGATCTAGAAGGCTCGGTTGTCAGAGGGAGAGAGGAAGAGAGGGCTACGGTGTTTAAATGAACTTTTAAGATATAGGAAATGATTTCATTTTGTAATGTGTAGGTATCTTTTAAAATACATTGTATTTAGACAGTTTATGTTCAAATAAATATACCTACACAAGTAGTTGTGTATCTTTTTGTATGTTTGGATTATTTTAGTAATCGAGTATTCTACCGATTTTTTTTATTTTATCAATTAATCCAGTAATTGGATAAGACATACTTTTGCTTTGTTGAAGAGAAATACTAAATATGCAAAAGGAGGCTTACATGTATATTAGTTATAATGTTACACAGCACAACTCTGTGTACACTTTATGCTAGTAGATTGTTGATCAGCTGTTTCTTCCTGAAGAGGTGAGAGAGAGAGGTGTGCAACAATCAGCTGTTTCAACGTGAAGGGATGGTCTACGAGATTAGGGATGTCACGAGAACCGATACTTCGGTACCAACTTTGTACCAAAATTTTGAAAACGTGCCGGTACTCATTTTTCCAGGTACCGGGGGATGCAATCCTTCCGGACCTGACGGGGGCAGTATATATGCCTAACGTTAAAAATGTTAAAAAAGACTGTCGCTAAATGCTGAAGAACAACACCGACCAGCACGGAAAAACAGCGAATAGCCCCTCATCTCCCTGTACAACTTGACCGCATTCAGCTTCTGGCTTTACCGTACATCTACGGTGGCGGCTTTCACCACTTCATCTGGAACTCCCAAACCGCAAGTGAGTCTATTTCTCTCTGCTGTTGTCTATCCCAACCTAACGTGTGCTCTGATAGCACTTGTGTTAACGGACCTCTATAACATCAGTTAACTTTAACCAGCCCGGTTCTTTGGGGCAGAGAGAAACAGATGTAACTAAACACGCTTGCTGTCTGGGAGTGGTAGCTGGGTACCGTACGCCGGCTGTGTGAAAGACGGAACCGTACGCCGGCTGTGTGAAAGACGGAACCGTACGCCGGCTGTGTGAATCAGAATCAGAAATACTTTAATAATCCCAGGGGGAAATTATTATTGTTACAAACTCCAGATATACAAACAACATATACAGACAACATATATATACTGGCTGTGTGGTGATGCCAGGCTTCAAAGCAACGGGCTGTGGGGTCCAGAAGACCACCGTTTTTGTAAATCACGCTCTCCTTGCCCCCTCCACTCCACACCATAACAGAAAGTTGAAACTAAAAGAAAACACTGAAAGAAGAGTGACTTTAGTATTGAGTATCGTGTACTTTTGTTGGTATCGGTACTGAATACTAGATTTTTGGTATCGTGACATCCCTAAACGAGACACAATGTAACTGGACTGGGAGATTGTGGTCATCACTCTGTATGTCCTTGCCTTTGTTTTTGGTAGTTGTGGTGTTTGGTGTGGCTTCATCATCCATCTGACTGTTATCTTGTGTCGGGTCCCCTCAGTGGAATGGATGAGTGGACTGATGTTTTTTGCTGAGATGCTGTAGCATTGACATTGTGTTGTTGTGGTAACATTAAGCTAGTTAGTGCTGCCACTAACGACAAATTTTGTAACGATTAATCTTTCGACTAATTTTTCGATTAGTCGACTAATCTTAACGACTAATTAAAAAAAAAAAATCAAGTGAAAAAAAAAATCAAGTGTTTGTTAATTTGTCCATTTTATTTTGAACTCAACTGAAGGGCCAAAACATAAAATGTCACTTGTGCCATAAACAATATAAATAACTTAAATGTTACCAAATAAAAAAAATGACATAAATGCAGATATAAATGTAATTTAAAAAAAAAAAAATAATAATTAAAGCTGCAAGCAGCGTTGGATGGGCCCTCACTCCTCTGCGCATGTCAGGGTTACTGGCAGACGCCGCTCCTTGTGAACGTGCATTTGTGTGGCACTCGGACACTGCAAACCATCACCAATGAAAAGGGAACTCCCTGCCGAGTTCAATGATACCTCACACAAGACTCTACCTTAAACTGGTCATCATTTATGAAAGGGGCATGGCTTAATCATCGGGGGGCAGGCCAAACCATCACCAATGACTAAGGAAGTGTCTGCTGAGTTCGTTGGTATCTCACATAAGATTCTACCTTAAACGGGTCACCAGTTATGAAAGGGGGCGTGGCTTGATCATAGGGGGCGGGCCAAACCATCACCAATGAATAAGGAACTCTGCTGAGTTCAGTGACACCTCACACAAGACTCTACCTTAAACGGTTTAAATGTTATGAAAGGGGGCGTGGCCTGTGTTAGTGGGCGTGGTTAAAGTATAGGGAGCGGCTCATCTATCACATGTAGACCACACATTATAAATTTCATGTAAATCGGATGATGTTTGTCATAAGGCTGATTTCCTGTTGCCAGCGGGGGGGCGCTATGACCGAAAGTCAATATTGACCTGTATCTGTCCTCATGGACTGTTGTTGATTCTGGGAAATTTCAAGCAGATATGACAATGTACACTGTAGTTACAGCCACTTTCTCATTCATCGCTAAACACTCAAAATGGCCGCCAATGCCACGCCCACACCGTTTGATGAAAAGTTTTTCTTTTAATAACTTTTCATCTTTAATGTGTTGTGATGGTACAGACCAAATTTGAAGTCCATCGGATGAAATCTGTAGGAGGAGTTTGTTAAAGTATAGCACGTATAGTTTTGGGCCTCCTGTTGCCACTAGGTGGCGCTATGACTTTGAGTCAATTTTGTCGGGTAAATGTCCTCAGAGTTAGTCTTATGAATCCTGAAAAGTTTCGAGCCAAATGGACAATGTACACTCAAGTTACGATGGCACAGACCAAATTTGAAGTTGATCAGATGAAATCTCTAGGAGGAGTTCGTTAAAGTACGACATGTGGAAATGGCCAAAATCGCACAAATTTCGAACTTTCAATTCCAAATGACGGACTTCCTGTTGGGTTTAGGGTATGGCTCCAATGAGCTTTTTTGTACGTCTTGACATGCTACATATGTGTACCAAGTTTCGTGAGTCTACGTTAAAGGTACTGCAGGGGCTCAATTTTTGTAATTTTGTAGGGGGCGCTAGCGAGCCATTTTTGTGCGCCTATTCCCGAAACCCTTAAAATACGTAAATTTGCACCAGTCTTGATGCAACTGCAAATTTTGGTGAGTTTTTGAATATGTGAAGCCCCTCATTTGCCGGGAAAAAAAGACTAATAATAATTTCTTCAGTTCCAATGGGGCCTTCGCCGCTGTCGGCGCTCGGGCCCTAATTATCGATTTTCAAATATTGCACCTGTCGATACAGAACAAAATATTCTGTAGCCTATTTTGCTGTCAATACTGCCGACGTTGTCTTTGCTGTAATCAGTATATATTTATGTTTAACATGAAGTATACTACTGCTTGAGTGTAGTAAATCAAGAAACATCCATGTGTACAGACAAGGCTAGCAGCAGCAATCGGACACCTTTCTGGTGTGGAAAGACAAAAATCCACGCAGCTGACACACAACAGAAACACCACGCAGGCAGTGAGTAGCTGCTCGCGTTTACACTTGCGTGCATGGTGGGGTTTAAAACATTACTGCAAAAGTCTAAGTAGCCTGTTTAACATCCAAAGACAGTCATTGTACTTGTCAAGAGTTAATAAACAGTACAGACTTGCTCGCCGTTTTATTAATAATCCCGGTGGGCCGGTAGTGTTTCGAGGCCGTGAGGGCCAGTCTGATAATAGTTTTTGTAATTGCAAGTTCTTAGCAACGCCATCCGGCGGCCTGGTGTGCCGTGGCCGCGCCGCTGCCCGCTGGTCAAACTGTGCAGCCTCTGCTCAACTCGTACAGCGAAGTTACAGATCAAAGCAGTGAAGGTGGGGTGGAGGGGGAAGAAAAAGGAGAGCATTTGAACCAGCAGGGCGCGCACAGACTGGTGTGGAGGTGAATTACAGCGAGCCGTTTGAGACAGGAGACCAAAAATAAATAGGCAGTCAATAGTAAAAACGACGATGTCAACTAAAAAAATTGCCGTCGACTTATTTTAATGGTCGATTACGTCGACTAAGTCGACTAATCACGGCAGCACTAAAGCTAGTACAATTTTGCAATAGGTACACTGTACAGAGTTTTAGTTTTTTTGCAGCTTCAAATGATCCCAAACTTTGGACACTTTTCTATCGTTTTCTCCTGCCTGTCTCTTCTCTTAGCCCCTCACTATCTCACTCTTTTCCTCCATTTGTAGTCAGTGCTGGGTAGTGAGGGTTCATGACACACTGCAATAACTAGGATGACAGACGTTGACTGTCGTTCCAGCGTGCACCAACTTGGACACACTAAAGAACTGAGAGGGAATTATTTTTACTGAGTATTTGAAGGGAAACTGTTAGCGTTTATGCTGACTCATTAAATTGTATGTTCTTATTATTAATAAAAATATTCTTCATTATTTTGTCATACCAGGAATATCATTATCGTAGATATAGCCTGAAAAATGTTGATATTATTTATTGGCCATATTGTCGCTCCTGTTACCAGCTCTTTCCTCTCTTCTCTCTGGTCTCAGGTTTGTGGAGGTGAATAATCGCCCAGAGTCATCAGGTTAAGGTGGCAGTGTGTGTGTGTGTGTGTGTGTGTGTGTCTCTGCGCTATCTTCCGTGCTGTTGCTGTGGCTGATGGTCAGCTGCTAACTGGGGTTGCCCCTGCCCCTGTGGTGAATGGCTGTGAGCAGAGGGGGCGTCGCCTTCTGGGTGGGTTGCGTCTGCAGCCATGGCAGAAGGCAAGCCATCGGAAAACGGAGCTGGAGTCTCAGTCAGGTAAAGATCCTGCCCATTTCACATTTGAGTTGTGTTTAAGCTTAGACCAGTACAGAGTTTTGAGGACCACTAGGTCAGTGGCATTTTGCATTGAAGCAGTTGATTGGCAGTAGTAGGAATTGATTCAGGGCAAAATAACAAGGACACCTCTCCCCTTCCCCTCAAGAAAAGAAAAAACGTCAAACAAAACCAGAGAGCATTTTGCGCTGGGATCAAACCAGCCACGACGGCAAACCGGGCTAGGGGCGTAAAGTGCGTGTGTGTGCGATTTCAATGTTGAATACATTCAGTGCAATTTAACATAACGCGATTCAGTCTGATAGATTAATATCCGTATGATGGAAACACATGCATGTTCCATTTTAAATGAAAATGAACCAATTCTATAAAAGAAGCACTGCCTACCTTCAAATAAATATATATTTCGTAAAAAGGACCAGGTAATACTAAAGCAAAGACATGCTAATAGTATAACGTCAACTTAATTAGCTAGCCACTTATAACCAAATAACAGCCACATCAGCTTAAACAACATCCTTGCTGCTGTAATCTTAGAGACAGTAACTCAAACATAGGTCCATGTTACACAGCCATTGTGAGGACTCCAATAATAATCCTACAGTATTACGTGAGTAAGTTACACATGAGAGCACAATAATACTGTTGTGTGCATTAGCATGCGGCTAGTGGATTTTTATGCTATGGTTGTCTATTCTAACTGAACATCTTGGAAGATATAAACATCAATATAAACTTAACACACCCAAATACATATCTATTTTATATACATTTCTACAAGTCTACTCACATGTTTATGAATGCACACATGGATGGATGACTCACAGCTAGTACAATTTACAATATTCAGGATGTATTCCTCTCAGCCACTTTCACTGCTAACTTCAAAAATGAAACCTAATAACAGGTTGTTTTTTTTTTTTCTGCAAACAAGGGTGCTGATTGGCTGATCCCTGCCAACCTGAACATGATGACCAAGTCCCACACATGTTGAATTGACAGCAAAGCTTCAGTTTGTAAGAATCAGGCCCTCGGCTGATTCTTGGTCCATTTAGATCGATCCAGGGGTCCATGGTCGGATCTGTGAATCTTACACCCCTTGAAAACAGCACATTTTACCCTGCTTAGAACTAGGGCTGCTGGATTATGGAAAAAATCCTAATCACGATTATTTTGGTCAATATTGAAATCACGATTATTTAACACGATCACTCATTGACTTTTGGAAATATTTTGCATTTATTGAACTAATAAAACCGTGAAAAAGTTAAACAAATCAACAGTATAAACAACTTGAACTGTGAAATTTCCCTTTTTTCCCATTTGAAAATTTTCATTCAGAACACAAGACAAGATTTTTCTTGCTAAACATAATGTGCAAAATAATCGTTTTTCTCGAATATTCTGTTTTGTGATCATTCGCACATCGCAAGTGAAATTGTGATTAATTGCACAGCCCTACTAAGAGTATTGGTTTTGTGTGGGTTCAAGCCGTTGGGCTACCTTGGCTGTGTATGGTTTGTAGGGGCTGTGTATGTGTGTGTCTCTGCTGCTGTAAAAATGGAAAGCAGTGCTACAGATGAAGTAATCTGTCCCTCAATAACTCGCCATTATGAGGGATCTCAAACTTTTTTAGTCTAATACATAAACACAATAAGCTCAAAACTCAACCAACTGTGGGCGCCTGGGTAGCTCACCTGGTAGAGCGCGCGCCCATATACGCAGCGGCCACAGATTCAACTCCGACCCGGGGCCCTTTGCTGCATGTCATTCCCTTCTCTCTCCCCTTTTAATGTCTAAGCTGTCCTGTCATAATAAAGGCCTAAAAATGCCAAAAATATAATCTTAAAAGTCAGTCTTTGTGCTAAGATAGGTCCAGGACGCGTTCGGTTAGGCTAACTCTGTACTGAATGCATAGAAATGAAACCGATAACTTCTAATCTGACTATATAATGGCTTACAATAGTTTTTTATCAAAATGTCAGACTACTGTAATGAAATGTCCGTAATAACACAGTATGTGAGCAAGTGTTGTTAAATACAATCTTAGCATATCCTTATTGCTCCTTCAGGGAGTCAACTGGCAGTGGATCCGTCAGACACGCCCCCTGAGCAGTGCATCATGGGCCCTGGTGCCCCCCAACAGCCTGCGATATCAGAGCATTAAGCAGCCGTTGCTGTCCCACCCGTTCCACCATGCCAGCCAGCCTCAAAGAGGAGTTTACTACCAGGAAGAGTGGGAGGAGTCTCTGAGCGTGTGTGTGCTGGTGCGACAGGGCGAGGCAGACGGCCTCCATACCCTGCTGGAGATCCCTCTGTTCGTTCACAATAAACTAGGAGAGCTCCTCGCTCCAGGGGCTCACAAGTCCCCTGAGTTCTCCTTCCTGTTGACCACGGTGGACGGCAGCAGAGAGGATGACATCAGTGTTGGCAGCTTCAAGAGAAACAGCGTTGATTCTATGAAGAGAGAGCACGGCTGTTTCAGGAGCCTGTTTGAAGCAGAGAGGTGTCCTGCACCGTTTATGTATGGCTCGCAGTTTTATTGTTTTCATTGCCCTGGCACAGAGCCGGTAGCTGGCAGCAGGCTGAAATATAGGAAGGACATTGGACATGGGAACAAGCCTGTGGAGTGGCCTCTGCTTCCTCCCACCTCTCTGTGTAGCCATGCAGAGAGAGCAGGGGGGGAAACTACTGAAAGAGACAGTGAAGAAGAGGAGAAACTGGCCCTGATGTATGAAAGACTGAGGATAGAGGTAAGAATGCACCCTGTGTCTGGATAAGTGAATTAAAGTTGCACAGGGCACTATGACATCCTGTAACATGAGGCCAATGAAGGGCACATAAAGTATGGTATTTAATATTTTATTGTAACTAAACAGGTGTCATTATTTAAAGGATTTTATCAATTTCAGAAACAATATAAATCTGATAATCGCGTGTGGGTGGGTGTGTGTGTAAATATAATGGAATATGATGTCGTAAGGCCCTCAGTCCAATATTGCTTATATATTTATATATATTTTTTTGTTATCCCTGAGTCAACACATGTAGACATGATTTACTCTTCCCTCCCTTTTGTGTTTTGTTTAAGTAACCTCTTAAAATGTGCATGTTGCACCTATTCACATCAATGATATATTGATTCATTCAAATTAAAGTTATATTTGTTCTGCTGATATGGTAGTATCCCCTTCAGACCGTCTAACAGACACACAACCCCTTTTGGGACTCTCTCTGCATGAAGGATTTAACTTGTGGCCAAAAGTTTACATACAGTTGTAAAGAACATGCATGTCATGGCAGTTTGAGTTTCCAATAATTAATACAACTCCATTTTTCTGTGATGGAATTAGAGCTGGGCAATATTGAAAAAAATGAACTTTCACGATTTTTTTGACCAAATGCATCGATATTGCCGCGATATTGTAGGGTTGAATATTGGTGCTTTTACAAAATCTTAACACAATGAGATTTGTGATAAATAATCACCAATAATGTGGATACAATGACTAAGTGGGTAAAGGCAAATAATAAGACAGCTAGAAAGTCTGGTAAGTTCAGACAATTCCATCACTTTACTGTAATGTAGCCTTTAAAACCAGGACAAGACAACACTTGTGTCATATCACGATATAATGATATCCAAAATTTAAGAAATATATCTAGCTTCATATATCGATGTCGATATAATATCAATATATTGCCCAGCCCTAGATGGAATCATTGGAGCACATACTTCTTTGTCACAAAAAACAGTCTTTTGGGTCTTTTTTGACTTTATTACGGGTCTTCTAAAAATGTGACCAAATCTACTGGGTCAAAAATATACATACAGCAATGTTAAAATTTGGTTGAATGTGCCTTGGCCATTTTCACCTAGATTAGGTGCTTTTGGTAGCCATCCACAAGCTTCTGACAAGCTTCTGGTTGAATCTTTGACCACTCCTCTTGACAGATTTGGTGCAGTTCCGCTAAATGTGTTGGCTTTCTGACACAGACTTGCTTCTTCAGTAACGTCCACGTTCTCAATGGGGTTCAAGTCAGGACTTTGGGAAGGCCATTCTGAAACCTTAATTTTAGCCTGATTTAGCCATTCCTTTACCACCTTTGATGTGTGTTTGGGGTCATTGTCCTAGGTTTTTGAAGGTAATCCTCCTCCTTCATTAGTCCATTCACTTTCTGTAAAGCACCGGTTCCTCTGGCAGCAAAACAGCCCCAGAGCATAATACTACCACCACCATGCTTGACGGTAGGTATGGTGTTCTTGGGGATAAGGGCTCACCTTTTCTCCTCAAACATACTTCAGTTCAATTTTATTTATAGTATAGTATCAAATCATTACAAGAGTTATCTCGAGACACTTTACAGATAGAGTAGGTCTAGACCACACTCTATAATAGAGGTCGACCGATAGTGGATTTTACCGATACCGATAGCTAGGTTGGGCCGTATTTGCCGATAACCGATTAATTGACCGATAGTATTTATAACTTATACAGTTGACAAAATACATACATTGTTTCAAAAAAAGTCCAGAGGCTTTTGCCAATAATCAAAATAATAATGTCATATTTATTGATATTACACCCACAGCAATGCTACACAAGCATGTGTGTTGTCTAAAACAGTTCTCCTACATATTTGGAGTCATCCAGTGCAAAAATAAACATAATGAGCATTATAATTCATATAAAGGACAAACAATCTCAAAACAGTGACGCCAGTCTTCTCTGTAGAACGGTTTAGAACGGTAACAGACGATCTCTGACCTGGAGGGATCTATCTTTCCCACTTTATACTCTTTGTTCTCGCTTGGATGCCCATATAAAGCGTAATGTGTGACGGACCTGCCTTCCCATTGGTTGAAAACATAAACAAAGGCATCATGGGAGATCCCCTTGTCGGTAGCACCTACTGTCTATGGGTAGCACGGAGTTAGCGACAGAAATGACCGAAAACGTGATGAATTATGGACATCAAGTGGATAAATCTTGGATGTAACAGTTTGGATTTAATGCTCAACAACCCCGAAAAAAAGGTCCAGCCTGGATAGAAAATCACCTGTAGAGCCTAGAAAGACACCAGAGACACTCCTGTGACGGCTAACTTGTTAGCTTTTAGCTGCAGCAATCAGTAAGTCTCTACGTTTAACTGTTATTAAATTATCTAAATATGAATCAGAGGTGCCGTTTGGGATCGTGGACGATCCTTTAGGTTCTGATTCTGACATTTGGGTCGGACTTGCGTTTATTTTTGTCAGTGTTTTAACCGCTTGAGGTAAGTTAGCCTACTGCTAATGTTTAGCGTCATCTCAGCCTCGAAAGCAAACAAACATACTGTTGTGCTGTTCTTTCTCTACTAATGCAGCATCTATTCAACAAATTAATATGTACTGTATACATACCTTTTTGCGGTCGATGCTTTAAACGCGCATCTGATGTCAGCCTTCTCCGCACAGCATGTGCTCTCCGTGCAGCGCGCAGTAACACGTGTCGAAAATAAACACAAGGCATCAGTGATAGTTTTTATTTCGCCCCTAGAGGCCGCTATTGTAATGCATGATGCCAGCAGACCCTTCTCAGTTCTCGCGTACTGTGTAATGAATGACAGCGTGCGCTTCTCAGCCACTCCAGCAACTGCCGCAACCATCGGTATGGATTTTTGCCGATAACGATAGTCGATAGATACGATAGATAATCAACTATCGGTGCCGATTAATCGGCAAAACCGATGAATCGGTCGACCTCTACTCTATAACATACAAGGACCCAACAATTCTAGTAATTTCCCCAAGAGCAAGCATTTAGTGGCGAGGAAAAACTCCCTTTTAGGAAGAAACCTCGGACAGACCCAGGCTCTTGGTAGGCGGTGTCTGACGGTGCCGGTTGGGGGCCTGGTCATTGTGGCCAAATAGCTCGATTTTTGTTTCATCTGACAACAGAACTTTCCTCCAGAAGCCCTTGTCTTTGTCCATGTGATCAGCAGCAAACTTCAGTCGAGCCTTAAGGTGCCACTTCTGGAGCAAGGGCTTCCTTCTTGCACGGCAGCCTCTTGCCCATCATAACGTTTGTGGTTGAGTTTAATGCGTGTATCAAACAAGCCCTATTTAAATGGGCTCAGAGATGTCACCAGCTGTAGTCAATCATGATCAATCGTGAGAAGTTAAAGAGGTCATGTCACAAAGCAAATTTGATTGATCTAACTACATCGCCACAATTGATCATTGAGGTTGCTGTATGTATATTTTTGACCCAGTAGATTTGGTCACATTTTCAGAAGAACCATAAGTCAAAGTCATACTTCAAAGAAGTATGTGCTCCAATGATACATCACAGAAAAAAATAGGAGTTGTATTAATTATTGGAAACTCAAACTGCCATGACATACATGTTCTTTACAACTGTATGTAAACTTTTGGCCAAAACTGTTAGCAGCTGGGTGCTGTTCTTCATCTGGGGTGGGAAGCAAAACTATGTAAAAACACTTCACCAATCTCACCATTGTGTGGCGTATTGTCCACACAAATGTTAACTTCACCACGTCCGAAAATGTGCAGCCAGAGCTGCTTCCCCAAGCCTTTCAGTTGGAAGCACACGAAGCGAACCGTACTGGTCAGAGGAAAGACGTCACGCTGCAGTCCAAATAACTGCAGGGGCATATGCAATTAATGTCAAATTAGTGGTGGGGATAATTTGAGGTATTCAGAAAAGTGGTAGGGACGTATCTCCACTGTCCCTACCATAAATTACCCCCATGGGTGTGGGGTTGGGAGAGGGGAAGCAGTCAACTACTCTTCATCAGCTACGTGGAGATGCCAGAGGTGGAGGCAGCTAACAGCCCAAAGAGCTGGACAGCCTGACTCCTGACAGTAAAACTGAAATTAAATGCCACCGGTAAAACCACCAGGAGAGTCCGGACTTGGCGCATATATATATATATATATATATATATATATATATATATATATATATATATATATATATATATATATATATATATATATATATATATATATAGTGCTGCTCATAAGTATTCATAACCATGCTAAAGTTGACTAAAAAAAGGAATTAAAAAAATCATCTTTTGGAAATTGATCTTAATGCCTTAATTTAAAAAAATGAGGAAAAATCCGACCTTTTAAGGACACCAATTTGTTTTGTGAATGAATAATGTATTGTAAATAAATAAATGTTCTTCCTTAAAATACAGGGGCCATAATTATACATACCCCTATGTTAAATTCCCATAGAGGAAGGCAGATTTTTATTTTGAATGTAACTGTATAATTATGGCCCCTGTATTTTAAGGAAGAACATTTATTTATTTACAATACATTATTCATTCACAAAACAAATTGGTGTCCTTAAAAGGTCGGATTTTTCCTCATTTTTTTAAATTAAGGCATTAAGATCAATTTCCAAAAGATGATTTTTTTATTCCTCTTTTTAGTCAACTTGACCATGGGTATGAATACTTATGAGCAGCACTATATATATATATATATATATATATATATATATATATATATATATATATATATATATATATATATATATTAGGGCTGTTAAAATAACGCGTTAATTTCGTTTAATTAATCTGAGAAAAAATAACGCGTTAAAAAAAATAACGCAGATTAATCCATTCCATATTGAGGTTTGACCCGGAGCTGTTCTAGCCACCATTGGACTGTAAAATGAAGGAGGGAGACGAGAATGTGCTGCCTGGATCATTAACTGGAACATTTACTTGTAAAAATCTTCTTCCTGCTGTTTTTGTCGTTCAACAGCAATTTACTAGTGAAATAAGTTATTGTTATACATTATTATTAAATCATTTAATTTTGACCATATGGCCTTAGCAATAAACAAGCCGTTCTTTAATGTCACCAACTGTTGTTTAGTACCCTTCTTTTTTCTTTTCTTTTTTTTACTTTCTTAAAAAGTATCGGTTCAGGCACCGTTAATTATGTATGCGATTAATTTCGATTAATTAATCAGAGTATGTAATTAACTAGATTACATTTTTAATCAATTGACAGCCCTATATATATATATATATATATATATATATATATATATATATATAGTAGGGCTGAAACGATTCCTTGAGTAACTCAAATAATTTGATTACTAGAAATCCTCGATGCAAAATGATTTGCCTCGAAGCTTCTTTTAATTAATGTTACCAATGTTGTATCGCTCACAGTGTTTCTGCACGGAGGATTATTACTGTCGCACACCGGGCTGACGCTGCTGGCGGCACATGCCATGAAGACTGACGGCAGCGTAAATAGTGAGGGGCTAAGAGAAGAGACAGGCTGGGGAAAACGACAGAAAGTGTCCAAATTTGGAATCAGTTCAAACCTAATTAAAATGAGAACTCTGTACAGTGTGTCTACTGCAAAACCAAACTAGCTTACCACGATAATAGCACGACGTCAATGCTTCAGCATCTCAACAGAAAACATGGAGTCTGACTTAATCATCCATTCCACGAAGAGGACCTGACTTCGTCGTATGGACGATGAAACTACACCAAACACAGCAACTACCAAAAAACAAAGACAAGAAAATATGTGGTGGTGACCACAGTCTGATCTAAAGAGCCGGGAAAAACAGCTGATTGTTGCACACCATTTTCTCTCTCTCTTCACGGAGAAACAGCTGATCAACGATCTACTAGCAGAAGTGTAACAGAGCTGTGTGACATTGTAATCAAATATATAAATGAAAATAGGTTGAGTATAACTAATATGTACATATAGGCCTATATACAGATCAGTCTCAGGTTGAAACTTGCACAAATTACGGTCATGTTTATTTATGTTTAATGTATGCCTTAGTAGGGCTGGGCGATATGGACCAACAGTCATATCCCGATATATTTAGGCTGAATATCGATATATGATATATATCCCGATATTTTTTCCGCAAAGTGAGAGCAAATGTTCAGTCAAAGTCAAAGCCAAATATGATATGTACAGGGTGGGAAATTAGCACCCGCCACCAGCCAATGGTGGGTATTTTTTCAAAGTGGCGGGTGACTTTGCCTTGTATACCAGCCACAGTGGCGGTGGATTGTAAAACATTCCTTGTAACGGATTGGACAGCTTTTGTCAAAGAATGCTGTTGCTAAGTAACAATGCACAATGCTTATAGGAGTCAAGTTACGTTACTGCTAATGAATGCCCAACATTTCCGGATGTTGCTGCTTGATAATAAAAACATTCAAATACCAAAATAACGGAGGACTTTTATTGTGAAGAACTTACAGGAAATTAATTAAACCGTTCACAGCCGGGGCTTGACCACGCAATATTTCCGTCAACTCCAGACTTTTGTCGAGTAGTTTTCAGCGCTAGTGACCCGTGACACTATTATAGTAGCTACACCACTTGTCACTTTTCTTTTCATACAGCACATTCAAGTTAAGGAAAATGAAGTTTGCAGTGAGCTTTGTTTCGGGGCTGGAGCTTTTTCGGGTTGTCGATGGCTTGCGGCTGGGGCTTCTGCAGCGCGCAGTTTGCCACTGTTTTAGGTAGTGAAAAAGATTTGTAGTGCTTCCACCCCTGGCTGTAACTTGTTTATGGCACTGCCTACATATAACGTGATTTTGTTGCTCATCTGATACTTTGAATCCGAACCATCTCCAAATTACTGACGTTGTTGCTACCTCCATGTTTGTTGAAGAGTGGCTGAGTGTCTGTTCCTGCCCCTCCCCCCTCTGTGCATGAAAGAGGAGGGGCGTGGCGCGGGGAGCAGTGCAGAGAGCTCCGGGTCAGCAGCTTGCTTGGAGCAAGGATCACAGCGCAAATTTGAACTATATCGATATATGCGATATGGTCTAATTCCATATCACGTTTAAAAATATATCGATATAATTGTTAATATCGATATATCGCCCAGCCCTATGCCTTAGTTTGAGGTTGTTATTGCATTTCAGAAAATATTTTCTTTAAAAACTGGCACTTAAATGCACTTAATGTGTTTAGTTTTTTGAGAGATGATGATGTAAGTAATGTATGCTATAAAAATGTTGCTTTTTCTGAAAATTAAACCAAACTATTGTATATTATTGCTCTTCAATAAAACAAAAATATTTCTTATCCGATTAATCGATGGAATAATCGGTAGAATACTCGATTACTAAAATAATCGATAGCTGCAGCCCTAATATATAGCCTAGCCCCAGTCCGCAGTAGATAGGCATATACAGACATGCAGCGAGAGTGCACAGAGAGCAAGATGCCTGAATATTGATTATCTATTTTGAATTTGATCACATCCGTTGTGTCAAATTGCTTTGGACTGTCGTCGTACTTACAGTACCAGGTGGTAACTGGTTGTAAAATGACACCTCTATATATTGTTTTGCAGCTTCCAAGTTTCTTTATGAAGAACCATGATTACACCATGTACTCAAATGATGTGGAGTTCATCAACGGCCTCCTGAATACCAAGACCAGGTAATGCTCACTCCGTTTGGGCGAGACATTATTAAGGACGCTCTTATGCTCTGTTGTGTCAGTCCCTTCCTGTGTGACCTGCCTGTTGCTGTGTGTGTTGGTGTAGAGGCCGGATGGTGTACCAGCTCAGCCTCTCCCTGTGGCGCCTCCTGTGTCTGTGTTACTACGCCAAGGCTCGGCTCGAGGTCCTGAAGCTCACCAAGCACATGGAGGACGGCACCATTAAGGCTCGCTGGAGGATCCGAGGCCTTCCCTTCTACTCTCTGCTGCTGCGCTTCTATCGCAAAGACAAGTCTCACCTGTACAGGTAACACACAGCGCAGCCAGACTGGAGCTGGTGCTGGGATACAGTTGGGCTGCAATTTTTACGTTAATCTTGATTGCTAATAGCTATGCGAGTACTTTCGATAGAAAAAAACCCAACCTGGATCGGTCCTAGCAAACTGGAGTAGCTGCAGCTACGTGTACAAGCTTCCACTGAGCTAAAACAGCAGTTGTCGGGGCAGGTTTTAGAGTGGCTTTGTGCCTCTTAACAGACACAACATGCAATTAATATGTCTGTGCCACATGAACAGGGTCATAACGTGACAACAAGATGCGTTTTCAACTCAGACATTGTTTAAATTCACCTACTCTGTCTTGATCCTGCCGGTGGGTAGCTTGGCCTGTTAGCTGCTAGCTGTTAGCTGCTAACTGCTATCTGGCGTCCGTGATAAGTGTGTTCAGCCAGGCTTTTGTAAAAAATCATCACGCAGCAGTTCTGTGTGTATTTGTAGCTCATCCATTCTGTGTGTGATTGATCTGGTGTTGGTGAGTAGGAGGCTTGGCAGTGTCGTTCTGTGTGGTAGTTCCCTTAGCCGGGCAAGCAGCCTTCGTCCCCCTCCCGCAGCCGACAAAAATCCCCCGAGCGCCCGGTGGTCTGGTGGATGTCCTCCAGAGGACAGATATGCCTTCGCAGCAAAAAATTTAGATTATTTCCCCCTCAAAAATAGATAATTGAGCACTGTAGTGGTTATGACCATATCAGTGATTATGTAACTACATGGAACAGGGATAAACGATGTCTGTGGCTTACACAGTAATAGCGTTACTGAAGCTTAGCTGTAGCATCGCGCTGTCTCCTGCACGAGGCCACACATATTGCACCTTGTGTAAGTGTTTTTTAAAGTCTTGTGTTACAGTGGTTCATAATCTAATCCACGTGTCATCTGTTATAGGTCATATGATGCATTCTCTACTTTTTACATTGGACATGATGGACTCATTCACTGTCATAAAGTTGAAAAGGTAAGCGGCTAACTGTGTGTTATCGGGCTCCCAACCTTTTTTTCAATGCATATTGACTGTGAACAGAAAGTTCCAACACTTGTTGGATGCAGCCGTCCCCATTCTACCGTTGGAAAAGACCTTTCTGACCCTGATAGACAATCCAACAGCCACACCTTGTCGTTTAATTAAATGGGAACACAGACCCAGAGATGTTATCAGATCAAGTTACATTAAATTGTTAACAAACGGCTTTAGTAACTTCTAATATCCCATGCCAAGAACAATTTAATTGTTACTAGCTGGACAATAGGTTTGGGCCGGTGGCAACATTTTCAAACCGGTTTGAAATCAAGCCAAACACCGGACCGATATAGCAAGTTATAGGTGTCGCACTTGTCTCAGCCGCTCCCAATCAGACTGATGAGAGCCCATAATAAGAGCGTGGTGACTCCAGCCCACATGCACCTCTAACACCCCTTTCACACGGATGGCTCAATCACAGGTTGACTGTGTGTTTGAATGGGTTAACCCTCCTCAATCGACTCGGCTTCACAACCCAGGTCACAAGGTGGCTTTGATCAGGGGAGACAAGAGTGGATTTCAGTGGGAATTGCCCGCGACCTGGGTCACTACCAGCCGGGGCGGGATATTGTTTTGTGATTGGTGGGAAATGAGAGTGGGGCAGTAGTCACAGGATGCTACACACTTTGAAAAACAACAACACAGATTTTGTCTTACTGCGCTTCACGCTGAGATTTCACAGGCATCGTCAACAGCAGAGTGGAGCGGTTCAATTCATCCCTGTGAGGACGGTCTGCTGACACTGTGCCCGGATGTTCACTAGTCTGCCGGCCGCTCTCCAAAGTCGACTCCAGGAGTCAACGTTTGCAGAGCGGTGTGGCAGAGTTTTACAGGCAAAACTGCCCGTAAAAACCCAGCGTTAGAATGTAAACGTATGAAAATAAGTTTAATTCTCTCGGCACCGCTGCTCTGACTTGCCTCTCTCGCCCGAGACTTCTGCAGATTCAGCAGTTCAGTGCGGCTGCTAGGTAGCGCCAACCACTCTTTTTTTTAAAAAATTTTTTTACTTTTTTTTTTTTTTAAATGAGTCTTGAAGCCAACAGCAAAGCCCAACTTTACTTTATCAAACAAAGATAAATGTTCTCCCCTCGTCTTAAAATAGTAAAAAATGTATACTAGAGAAACCTACTTCCTCGCCAGCTGCTGCAATAGAAAGTGTTTGATGGTTATTAATTAGTGAACATAAAACAAGCTTTTATTTCTCTCTCCCTACTGTACAAATTCAAGTAGCTACAAAACAGTTCTTAGTTAGAACTTAGTTCAGATGGACGGGAGTATGTGACATGTAAAGCCCTGCCCATTTCTGAACTGTCATGACCAGGGATATACCCATGTTGACTGGCTTGGTTTCAGTTTCCATAAGAAGGGTTGAACAGTGGTCAGATAGCCGTAGCCCAGCCCTGGTCAGTAGTGGGACAGCAGTCGACTAACTGCCATATATCATCTGGTCACCCCAGAAACACATGAACTTTCTAGTAAACAAACAGTGTTGGCTGTCCCCCTGCCACCGCTACTGAAATGTGATCTGGGTCATCACGCCACTCAGCTCGTCAGACGCTATCGGCTCCCTTCTTTCTTTTATAAACAAACACCATGTTACTCAGGTTATCGTATTGTTAATTACCGGCGTTAGGCTGCTATTGGAAAGTTTAGTGAGCTAAGGGTTAGGGTTATCAGTTATTCTACAGTAGGGCTGCATCCATATATCGTGCAGCCCTGTTCTACAGTAAATGAAGCTAACGTTAGCCCCCAAATAAATGAAGCAAGCTATATAAGCCACATCAACTTGGCAATAGTAGTTTACTGCATCGGAGCTATATTTGTATACATCCATGTAACGATGGACGTCTGTGTTTGGCGGTGGCGTCAGTGATCCTCGGCGGTGTTATGTCAGACCGCAGCAGAAAGCTCTGCTGTGTTAGAGCTTCACAAGGCTCGGGGAAATGGAGCTTGGAGCTACCGCACTGCTTGATCACTACCAGAGCTAAGCTACTGAAAAGCTATTTGAGTCAGCGACGCTACTAAGAAGTAGTTAAACTAGTACGGCTAATATTACTGCCCAAACTGCTTGCAATACAATTGTGATTTAGCGCTGTGACGGCGTCGGCACATGTTGCTAATGTAGGCTACTTTTTTAATTTGCCAGGAGGTGACATCGGCTGCTTCTCATGTCCCTTATCTGATAGCTCCTCAGCTGAACCAGATGTTGTTCTGTCCCTCCTCTGTAAAGCCGTCTCAAAGCTCTTATTTCTGCCCCGAGGAGCGAGCATTGCTGAGGGATCACTGAGGAGCTATAGGCGAGGATATAGAGAGCAGCCTTCCTGGAAGCCGTGCAGCTGAAGGAGTTGCTAACTCCGCCCAAACAGCTGATGAATTCATGTGACGCTTCAGAGGAAAGGCATCTCATCCCTCTAAAACACATTTGCTTGTTGCCTCTCTCCTCCCATGATTTCCTCGCGTCTCTCCTGTGCCTCCTTGGTGGGACTGATTAAGAAGGGAGGCAAGTGGAGGAGTTGGGGATACAATGAGAAGCAGCCATAGTGACAAAGGCCGGTTCAACTGAACAGCATGAAATCAATCCGGTTTAGCCTGGTAAAACAGGAAATGGGCTCAGCTCTTCTAGACAGCTGTTGAGTGAATCATTCTGAGCTTCTGGCTTGATTGTCTCTGTGCTGCAGGTGATGCCGGATCAGCCCCCTGTCCTGCCCAGAGTAACTTCACTCCTGGCGGGGGCCCTGGTGGCGCTGGGAGTGCAGGAGCATCGACCTGCTCTCAACCTGCTGCCCTTCCTCCTGTCCTCGCTGCGACAGAGCAGAAACTGAGCCCAGGATGACCAGCACAGGAACTCTCTACATTCTCAACATAGGTTAAGCTCTGCATCCTAACATCTCACAGTGTTGCCCCTCAATTAAATACAAAGTCAAGACTTTACACTGATTTGCCTTCATCTAATTTTAATTTAGCTATTATTTGAAATAATGAAAGGGGTTAACCTGAACACAGAAGTTGGTTTTTGGGGTCCAGCAGTCACATAGCCAGTCAGCCGCCAGCTGTTGTTTAGTTAGTTTTTCACATTTACAAAGTAAGCCACTACATAAAACCATTTCTTTTAAAACTCCAGGGACATGTTCTTTTGTCAAATTGAAGTGTGTGTGTGTGTGTGTGTGTGTGTGTGTGTGTGTGTGTGTGTGTGTGTGTGTGTGTGTGTGTGTGTGTGTGTATATTCAAAGCCTGGATCTTCTTCCTCTGTCTCTCACACACACACACACACAATACTGGTTAGTAGGACAGATAGTATGACTGTTGACATGATTTGGCTCTGTTGACATGAATAATATATTATTTATAAATGTATAATATTGCCAGAATGATTCTTTAACCATTAACCACCCATAGAATGCAACCGCTTCATAGAACTTTCAAACACTGCTAGCTCGTACTATGAGAGTTCCATGATTATGAATGTGTCGTTAGTTTACACTCGTTTACTCAGTCTTTGTGGTCATTTCCAAAAACCCGTTGTAAAAACAATCCAGGTACCAATCACGAAAGTATACTGTAACTGAAACTTAAACTTTTGGTCATGTTTGTGTAATTAACAGTGACAATCTGAATCAGCATGTGAGCCTCCCAACCTTGCCCTTACACAAATTGGTAAAATGTTCTTGTTTGACTTTGTAAAAAGTGGTATGAGCCAGCTGTTGCTGTCCAATTTCACAAAAAAACTGTGGTAAAGTGATGCCTGACGTAGCTTTGTGCAATTTAAATAAATCAAAGAATCTATTTACAAGCCTTGTGGATTGCGTTCTTGTATCTAGTATTCTCTAGACTGGAAAAAGACTTTAGCAACCTGACCGATGACACTGGATGCTCAGCTCTATGGAACGTGAATGAACAGCGTTACGCAGTACGATTAAACGGTTGCTGACTATACAGCGTGCTGAAAACCTCCAACTGTCCCTTGGAAAAGACCTGACCTGTACATAATGTGAAAAAATGTGCTTGTGAAGTTCTAGCTTAATAAGTAGCTGCACGCGGTGCATACGCATTCGTTGTGACTTCACTGAAACTGTTTGACGCAGCGATACTAGAGTCCTGTAAGCTGAGCAATAAAGCATGCTGCAACAGTAGCTGTGGTACATCAGGAAATGACCATTCTCTGGTGTGTGTGTTTATCACTCATATCTGTTTAGAAACATGCCTTGTCAGTTTCTATGTCGCTTCATTTCCACCTGTACTGCTGCAATAACTCCTGTATGAATCCTGGTTGTGTGAATAAAATAAAGTGATTAACAATAAACTGTTTGTGTTATTTTTGGATGGTGATGTCAGTCGGTGTGCATCTGCCTTGTCTCTTCTTTCTTCACAGACCAACTGTAAGTCACAAAGTGTTTTACAAGTAAAGGGCATAAAACATACAAGAAAGAAATCAAAGAAGACCATGACACGTTTAAAAAGAATACATATTAAAAATACAATACACAGCAGAGGAAAGAGGCCCAATACATCGTATGATCTGTTCTATTAGCATTGGGCTGTCAGAAATCTTTTGCTCACAAATCCATAATCGTGTTACGTCAGTCAGTCTCCCATTGCCAGACCTTCCTCCACAGCGCTAAGGAGGAAGGTCTGTCTACTCCACACAGCATTCTGGGATAGGAGAAAAACGTACTCTGGTTTATTGGCATTTCTTTAAACCAATCGCAATCATCATGGGCGGTGCTAAGCACCGGAGAAAAGCAGCGGTGCCTCTGCAAAATAGTCTCAGGAAGGAACTTGTTTTGGTGGAACGTGTGTACGTTCAAAAGTAGTTTTAGTCGTGCGAGAGAAAACTCAGATTGGACAGATAGTCTAGCTAGCTGTCTGGATTTACCCTGCAGAGATCTGAGGAGCAGTTAACCATAGTCCTCACAAATCCACAAGAGGTTAAAATTCCAACACAAAAGAAGCCCAAGGCAACAGATACCCGGCCTAAATGAGTGAAATCCGACGGATTTTCTGGCGGCAACTGAGCAATCCCGGAAGTGGAACGTCGAGGATATAGATTATGTCAGTTAAGAAGCCTGGATAACCTGAAAGCCTCACTGGGTTTAAATAAAAAACAGAGTTGGATATCTTCGCATATCAATTTGGGGGCAATTTCAAATCTGTTTATGATCTGTTCCAAGGGCAGCAAATATAAAGAGAAATAAACAGGTTATGCAGTTGTGGATTTCCTAACCATCTGACACTGCACACAAGTTATCCATTGTTTCCTAGGTGGAATGTGTGGCACTGGAAATGACAAAGCAAATTGTGTAACACTTGTTTAGTAATGTTTTATTTCTATAGCACCTTTCAAAACCTAGGTTATAAAGTGCTTTAAAAAGATGAAAAGGTTAAAAGAACTAAAGGCGAGTACAACACAAACATTACAATGGAACAATTAGAGGCATCACTACTCAAACTAGAGCTCAATCACAGAAGTCCAGGGGGAAGATAGACTGTTCCACAGTACCCTTTTCTTTTTTCCTACCTTGTCCTATCTCGTGACCCCCACAGATGTATCTTTGTGACCCCTCGTGGGGCCCTGGCTCTGTGTTACTCTGAGATTCCTTTTAATAAATCAATTCAGGAACGTTTATTTAGAGGTTCATTTATTTCAGCGATGTTAAAAAGCACAGAGTAACCACTGAGTATGACAAAGCTCTACTGTATGGTTTGTGCTTCAGACAAACATCACACGTCTACCATCACCATGGTGGCACATTATTATACTGCAGTGGAAGAATCGAACAGTGGAGATAATGCCCTAACATACACACATCAACTAATCATTGTAACGTGATATCAATTAATAAATCATATCACAACGTTACCTGACAGTGTCCTGCTCTCGATGATGCAGGAGGAGAAACTGCTTAGTATTTGAGGAGACACCAGCAGGAGAGTTCACAGAGTTGACGTTGCTATCCTCATTAGCATCTCTGGGTCATCATCTCACCCAGAAAAACACAGTAACAAATTGTAAAGACAACTAAAACAGCATAAATTAGATCTGCATCCTGCTAGAATTTTAGAATATCTAGAGTCAAGATGCTAAAAAAATAAAAATCTGATGCAATGGCGAGCCCCACTACTTACGGTACATGATTGACACGGACAATGCTCTCTGACATCACTGCCCTTTACTATGTACAACTCATTTACAGTTTGGCCTTGCCTATATAACACAACTACAGTTGTAGCATAGGATACAAGTGCTCAGTATGACGGAGTATCAGGATCACTGTTAGGAAACAATGTCCGAATATTTGGAGAAAAAGGTCATCTTCAAATGAGAATAAAGTCATTTTTATAAGAAGTCATAATATAGTCATATTTCACGAAAAAGGTTGCAAAGAACACCAAATTTCATTAGTTGTAGGGTAGATTACATTGCATGTGTTCACATTTTCTGACGGCCCATATAATATGTAATAGCTATTTTTCCTTGCAAAAGACTCGAGTTTTGACAGTGTCACTGTTTACTAGGACAGACAATTAGTGTGTTCTATTATGTAAGACTTCATTCTTGAAATATTGTGACTTTGTTTCTAGTCTTCTATAATGTCCAGACTGCTTTACAGAAGAGGATTAGTTCTGAGATGATTGGAGATATGTCTTCCTGTCTTATATTCAGTGTTTAGTACTATGACTCTGCACTAACTGGTCCATCATTAGTCTCTCAGAGAGCAAAGGGAATGTTTTAGCAACAGGTGACTCAAGTAGCTCACAGTTTCTTAAACCAAGTCTGCAGGTTTGTCCATTCTACCAAACTACAGCAGCTTATGTCCCACTCTGAAGCCGATAGGAGAAGAGGAAGAGTTCCATGCTAGACATACAGTATGTCGGGTGTGCAGATGCTGGGCTGTGGAGGACTACGAGTCTTCTATAGAGAAAGCTTGCTGTGTGTTGGGGAACCGCTGGGCGTTGTAGTCCGGATCGTCTCTCACTCGCTCTTTGATGTCACTCTTTACCTGGCAGGAGACAGAGACACAGACGACAGGTTACATATAGAATGACCCAAATTTTTATGATTTACAATTTTTATTTTTATTTAATGTTTCTAAAGCTCTGTCATGTTTCATATAATAGTCTTAAATGACCTGTAACAGCAAACTAACAGTGGAAAGAACACTATTTTATATAGTTTTTGGTAAGGCCTCTGCCCGGTCTGATTTTTCCCGTGAAGTCACAGAATGATTTTCAGCAGGTAGATGGCGCTACAGTAACACATTCTGACGGGTCACAGATTTCTCTGTAACACCAGAAAAGCCTGTGTTAATGTATCCAGCCAGTGAAGCCAGGTAAAAGGAAGCAGGAGATGTCTTTATATAGGCCTAATAGTATTTTATTAGTTTTCTGTTGTAGTTATGGCTGATACTGGGGCAGGACCTTCACAGGAAAGAAGGACATTAAACAAAATTAAATGTAAGTTATTATTACGTTGTCTGTGTGTGTGTGTGTGTGTGTGTGTGTGTGTGTGTGTGTGTGCGTGCGTGCGTGCGTGTTTCACCAAGTTAGCCCTTGAACTGTAGGACATACTACTACTACAAATAAATAAAGTTATTTGTGATACAAGCGTGTGCTAAGAAATCATTCTGTTTTTGATACTGTACTTAAATTGGCAATTGACAAACTCCATTTCTCTAGAGACTGCAGCTGCAGCATGTTGACTGACATGTTTTAATTCTGTAAAGACATGTTCAACATGGTCAGATAGAGCCTGTATCGGGGCCATATTTAGTCCAGATAGAGCCTGTATCGGGGCCGTATTTAGTCCAGATAGAGCCTGTATCAGGGCCATATCTAGTTCAATGTGTTATATGTCACTATTTCTGGTAGCCTACTGTACTTAGATGGCCAGTATGGACTATATTTCCTGTATTTATTGAAGCCTCTGTGTTTACAGGCTTGTGCTGATGTGCAATGAGCTCTAGGTGCCAAAAACAATCTATGTTTGGTTCTGCCAATTGGTTTTGTTTTGTCATGGTTCATGTGTGCAATAAACATCACACTTCGTGAGAAAAAAATTGTGGCAGAGAATCGTGATATCAATTCTAAGCTAAAAAATCATGATTCACATTTTTCCCCAAATCGTGCAGGCCTAGACAGGGGCAACAAAAGACTGGGGAAGTTGAGGAATGCTCTAAAAACACCTGTTTAGAACATTCCACAGGTGAACAGGTTAATGGGTCATGATTGGGTATAAAAGGAGCATCCCCAAAAGACAATAATATTATCATCAAAAGAGCCAGAGAATCTGGAGAAATCTCTGCACATCAGCCAAAACCAACATGGAATGCCTGTGACCTTGGATCCCTCAGGCGGCCCTGCATTAAAACCCACCATGATGTAAAGGATATGACCACCTGGGCTCAGGAACACTTCGAGAACCATCGTCAGTCAACACAGTTGGTCGCTAGGGTTGGCTATCGTTTGGATTTTTACGATTCCGATGCCGAACAGGTACTTTTAAAACAATTCTGATTCCTAAACCAATTCTTGAAAATCTGAAAAATGACATCAGAGATGTAATATGTTTACTAATGATCACGTGCAGTGAATGGTTAATATGTTTTTACGTCCGTTTTGGTGAGCCCAGAGGGAAAATATGGCGTGTTAAAAGTAGCCTACATTTACGATAGCTAGCTAACGGTAGACTACAGAGAGAGGGGGATATTTTACGTCCGTTTCGGAGCGACAGAGGGAAAATATTTCAGTTGACACATTAAGTGGAACCGAAATGAGGAACCGAAATTTGTGTTCTAATCCAGTTCGATTCCTACCGGTTGCGTAGGAACCATAGTGGAACCAGGTTTCGGTACCCAACCCTATTGGTCGCTACATCTATAAGTGCAAGTTAAAACTCTACCATGCAAAGCCAAAGCCATTTATCAACAACACCTAAAAAAGCACCGGCTTCTCTGGGCCCGAGGTCATCTGAGATGGACTGAAGCAAAGTGGAAAAGTGTGCTGTGGTCTGACGAGTCCATATTTCAAATAGTTTTTGGAAATCATGTCCTCCGGGCCAAAGAGGAAAAGGACCATTCAGATTGTTATCAGCACTAAGTTCAAAAGCCAGCTTCTGTGATGGTATGGAGGTGTGTTAGTGCCCATGGCATGGGCAACTTGCACATCTGTGAAGGCACCATTAATGCTGTACGTGTTACAACAGCGTGGCTTCATAGTAAAAGAGTGCAGGTACTAGACTGGCCTGCCTGCAGTCCAGACCTGTCTCCCATTGAAAATGTGTGGCGCATTATGAAGCACAAAATACGACAACGAGACCCTGGACTGTTGAGCAACTGAAGTCGTACATCAGGTAACAATGGGAAAGAATTCCACCTACGAAGCTTCAATAACGAGTGTCCTCAGTTCCCAAACACTTATTGAGTGTTGTAAAGGAAAGGTGATGTAACACAGTGGTAAACATGCCCCGTCCCAGCTTTTTTGGAACATGTTGCAGGCATCAAATTCGAAAGGAGTGAATATTTGCAAAAAAAGAATAAAGTTTATCAGTTTGAACATTAAATATCTTGTCTTTGTAGTGTATTCAATTGAATATAGGTTGAAAAGGATTTGCAAATCATTGTATTCTGTTTTACACAACGTCCCAACTTCATTGGAATTGGGGTTCATAAAATTAAAGGATATTAAAATGATTGTAGTGTGATTTTTACGAGGATCAGTACCAAACAAAGGTTTTTCTTTAAGTCTGTAGGATAGGGTTTGGAGGCCAGGACGTCTCTGCAGCACCACAATACTTCATTCAACAACATACTTTGCCTTTAACAAATATTGTGCCCCCCCCTACAATTTGGATATTGTGATTAATTGTGCAGCCCTAGTTTCTACTCTCTGCTCATAGTGCCCTTATTTCAAAATAACCGTGCACTGTTATCAGCATAACTTCATCCATCAATCCTTAGCCTGAGTTTGAAGCTACATGATTTAAGATGACTAACATCATCCTAGCCTGAATGAGTTTAGCAACAGTGCATTACCTGTTTGGTGTATGCTTCCTGCAGCCTCTCCAGCTCCCCCTGCAGGCAGTTTGGGGCGGTGACGGGCAGGGCTCCTGCAGCGCGGGCAGCTCTACTCACTGCGTCGGACAGGGACAGGTGTGGTCCTTCACACTGGGTTGTCTAAGGACGGAAACACTACTGTGACTCTCCTGAAAACAAACATTCTTAACGGGAGCCTATTTTCCCATGCATTGGTGTCTAATGGCATACTCACAGTTAAACTGTGCCTGAACACGTCTGACCCTATTGTCTGGTTCGTTTGACTAGTGTGATCGATCCGTACTGTGCCCGGCCATGGAGTCTGGTGGGTTTGGTGATGGTGATTTTGGGGCTGTTTCATGTTAAACTAAAAGGATCTTACTCTTTAACTAAAAGGTCTATCTCTGTAGGGATCCTTTCATAATGTTGTCAGACACTTAGAATAATAATCTGAGTGTCAGCGGCAAAAACAGAACTTTTAAGTGGACGGAAATTGAAGGTGCGCAATTGTCCATTAACAATGCACTGCAGCTTGTTTCACCACTATCTTGCTCAATACTGGACCAATTTGAAATAAGGTTCCCATCAGTCACTTAGGGCGCCTTCACACCTGCTTCGTTTAGTGCGGTTGAATCACACTAGAGTTGGTTTGGACGTTTGGGCAAGTGAGAATGCAGCAACTGTGTACTCCCCAAGTCTGAGCTAATGTCTCCTGCAGTCAGCTGTGCTTTGCAATCTGAGATGCAGCAGAGCAGCAAACTGCAGCAGCTTGCACAGAAACAGACTGCAGTCAAGCTTGCCGACTGTCGCTCGCATCTCCGTGGTCAAACCAACCACCGCTAAATTTGGAGACAGACACCAGCAGAGCAGAGCAAAGTCTCGCTGAGCAGAGCAGACGTAGTAACGCCACTCGTGAAACAATGTCTGATTATTTAAATGAAATGAGCTGGTTTGACCATGGAGACGTCCAGAACACAGGACCTTCTTCCTGTATTTACTTTCTTGCTCCCGCCCCAGACACATCCGACCGATAAAAGGAGTGAATGTACTTGCGTGATTTGTAATGACGCATTTTGGTAGGCTTGGATTTTTCCAGGTGTGAAACCAAACCGAACCAAGGGGAAATCGCTCCACGTTAACAAACTCATCAACTGATTCAGACCAAAGCAAACAAACTATAGGTGTGAAAACGCCCTAAGACACAACACTTTTGGAAAACAGGTTGAAAAAATACAAAGTTCCCTTTAAAGGAACATTTTGACATCTCTGCGTGTCCAGGACAGAGATATCGTCAGGATGTGTTACAGCAACAACTCTGTTCTATTGCTATTGTCAACAAGTCACCTTATTTCTTCAGATTTTGAACAGAGCTCAAACCTGACAACGAGGACGAAACAAGGCTGGCAGTTTCTCACGGTCTAGTGCTCAGTGAGACACTGATGACGTGCACGGCTCACCTTCCTCCTCTTGGCGGGCATCCCGTGCAGGTAGCCGTCAGACAGCGGCGGCTGGCTTCTGATCTTCCTCTGAGACAGCATGTCGTGTCTGATGATGGGAACCCATTCCTGACCAAGACATTATTACACAGTCATAATCCAACCAACTGATGATCACGTTGCTCAAATATGCCAGTGATTTACAGTGTAGGCATGACAAGGCATGTTTATTTCTATGGCACTTTTTAACATCAAAGCAATAGAGCTCAACAGTGAGAACCCACTTTTGAAATAGTTCTGGTTCTGGAAGTGATTTTCCCTGTTAAATATCTCCATTACGTTCCATTCGGTTTCATTAAATGCTTATATAAAGAGTTTTAAGCCTGTAACCAAGCCAACCAGCTACGAGATGAATGGTGACCATAACACATTTGATTTGGCACAAAAGAACAATATGAAAACTGCAAGAAAGTCAAAAGGTAAAGACTCTGTACAGAAACGACCAGAGACTTCAGTGGTAGCAGCTCGATATAGCTGTTCACGGGTTCACAGGTGCCGAATATATTTCTATGGTAACAGTGAGCTCCACCAATCAGAGACGTTACTGTTATGCTTGTGATTGTGGGTAGTGTAGTAGTTCTCCATGACATGACAAATAAAACATTTTTTTTCGTAAAAACCAGATTGATTTCATACAGACTTCTAACTTCTACAGGAGCAGAAACTATAGTTAAACAACTCGGAGCTCGGGGTCAGTCTACCTCGGATGGTTTAGACCAGGGGTCACCAACCTTTTTAATACTGAGAGCTACTTCATGGGTACTGAGTCATACAAAGGGCTACCAGTTTGATACACTCTTCTGAAATAACAGATTTGCTCAGTTTGCCTTTAGTTATATATGATTATTAATGATTAATGATACTCATCTATGTGAAGACACTGATCACGTTAATGATTTCTCACAATAATTATCAACAATGACTTAACAAGGTGGGAAACAGATAATGTCAATATTTAATTTTCATTTTTAGAACAGGCCTGAGGGCTACTCATGTGGTCCTTGGGGGCTACCTGGTGCCCGCGGGCACCGTGTTGGTGACCCCTGGTTTAGACTTTATGGATGATAAATCCAAATCCTTATGGAGAAAATCAATGGGATTTTTACTTCCGGAACCACACTGTTGAGCTCTATTCATAGTGCTTTATGTAAGACATAAAAAGACTTTAATACAAGATTTACAAGGTAATGGCCTTCGAATGGACCTACTCTTTCACGGATTCCAATCAGTTTAGGAGCCAGTTTTCTTGTTGTTTTTCATGTTGTGATTGACTGCCGAATAGGGTTGGGTACCGAAATGCGGTGCCAATAGGACACCGGTTCCGACCTAAACGGTAGTAACGAGACCGAATAAGAACAAAAATTTCGGTGCCTTATTTCGGTGCCTGACTTTACACTCCACTCAACAGCAGGTAACGTTAGCCTACCTTTAGCTAGCAGCTGGATTAAACAGGGTTAAAATGCTGACGGCTAACGTTAAACAGTGTAAAGTGTGACTGTATTTCCACAGTCTGCTCTGCAGCGCAGCAGATGCCGACGTCGGAAAAACACAGACGGTGCGTTCACTGAAACTGGTAACCTACAGCCTCGCGATGCATTCAAAGTTATTGTAAAATACCCTTTTCCCATCTGGTGGTTGTTTTTGGCATTCAACAGCAATTTACTGGTGAAATAAGTTGTAATTGTTTATTATAAGTTATAGTTATTACATTACTATTAAATCATTTAATTTTGACCATATGGCCGTAGTAATAAACAAGTTGTTCTTAAATGTCGCCGACTGTTGTTTAGGACCCTTCTTTTTTTTTTTTTTTTACTTTCTTAAAAAGTATCGGTTCAGGCAGCGG